>NC_081410.1:398073025-398303025 GCF_030272615.1 Cryptomeria japonica
TATCTGGCTTGTAGCCTGCATGGAACCAGTTAACTACCGAATGTTCTATGATTATTGTATGGTGATAACCGATTGGTTGTTGGAGGTTCTAAGACAATAATATGATCTATTTATGTAATATTGCTATGTTTTCTTGTTACTTTCATTGTGTTACTCTTGCTGCATAAGTTGGTCAATTCTGTTTTGAGGGTCTAGTGATTATAGCTGCATCAATTGGTATCAAAGCTGGTTATGAACCAGTTGGTGGAAGAGTTGTTTATGAACCTTGAGGTATTCCTTTGGGAGGACAGATAACCAAGTGAGAGGAAATTGAAACTGGTAGTCATATCAACAAGTTGAGATAGTTCACTAGAGCAGAAGAGGAGATGTCGCCTAGAAGAACGAACCCGAGAGGGTAGAGCAGATGATGGAGGATTTCAAGAATGAGGTGAGGAATGGAATTCAGAATGCATTGGTTGGTTTGCGGGGGAATCTAGAATTTGAGGATGAGTATGAAGAAGTAAATGCAGAGCTTGAAGAAAAAAAGGCCGAAGGATTGAAAGACAGAATAGAGGAAATATTCTTAAGAGGAGTGGCACAAGCGAGTAAAGTTCATAAAGTGGAAGTTTCAAACTTTTCTAGAATGCTAAACCCGAAGGATCTAATTAATTGGATCAAAGAGTTGGAGGATTACTTTGAGTTTGAGGATGTCAAGGACCTACAGAGAGTCCAGTTGGCATAGTCTAAGTTGAAAGGGCATGCTGCCTTATGGTGGAAAGAATTGCAGAAAGATAGCATGGATAATGGTGAAATGAAGATCACCCGATGGAGACAAATGGTTGCAAGATTGAAGGCCAAGTTCATATCGAGAGAATATGAGTTGGAATTGTTCAAGAAGTTACAGAACTTGAAATAGAGAAACATGACTGTGAAAGAGTATACTGAGGAATTCTACAAGGTGATGATTAGATCTGGACATAAAGAGATGGATAGAGAAAAGGTGGTGAGGTACATAAATGGAATTGCATTTAACATTCAGGATGAGATGATTATGTTGAGGATTTCCATAGTTGAATAAGCTTACCAATATGCTTTGAAGGTTGAGGAGAAGATGAGAAGAAGATAACTGAATAACCCTAGAGGGAGGGATAGATTCAAGGGGTAGATGAGTTTAGAGAAGAAGAATGTGGAAGAAGAATCAAAACCTAAGTGGACTAAAGAACCAAAACAAAAAACATAGAGAAAAGGTAGTGGTAATATCAGTTGAGAATTTCTTGGTAAATGTTTGAAGTGCGAAGAAATGAGACATAGATTCTATGAATGTAAGTAGGGAATGGCAAGAAGTTGTGTGGCAAATGAAGAACTGGAAGGTGAAGTTACCAGAACTGACTGTGCATCGAAGCAAGGAGAATCCCATATGTTCAGAAGAGTCATGATGGAGCAGAGCAGTGAAGATACCAAATCCACTAAGAGAAAGAGTCTTTTTTGGACTATGTGCAAATCAGGTGGTAAGTGTTGCAAGGTTATTGAGGATAGTGAAAGTACTAATAATTTGGTATCTAAGGAGATGGTAGTAAAGCATGGATTGAAGAGGATCTAGAATCCTTGTCCTTACAATGTAAGTTGGTTACAAGATGATCAAAAGTTAGAAGTAAAGAAGCAGTGTTTAGTGAATTTTAATATTGGGCCTTTTAGGGATGAGGTCTTGTGTGATGTTGTATCTATGAGTGCTTGTCATGTCTTGTTGGGAAGACCTTGGTAGTTTGATAGAGGAGCTATTTATGACTGTAGAAGAAACCTAATCACTATTGAGAAAGATGGGCAGAAGTTCACATTGACTTCTTTGAAGGAGAAAGAGGAGGTGAAGAACATGAATCTTGAGAAAAGTTGTAGTACTAAGAAACCAATTGCAAAGTTTATATCAGAAGATGGCATGAGTCTACAAAAGGGTCTGATAGATAAGCCTAATGGACAGACAATCGGATAACATAAATATTATGGTGACAAACCCGATGAAGTCTTATGGCAGAAACAAATCAGATTTGTAGAAAAAAGATAGCAGTAAGCAGAGACAATGTGCAGATCTAAAGCAAAGGAAGATAAACAAAGGGATTCAAGGGTTATAGAATCGGGTTAAGGTCTCAGAGGAGCTAAAGTAGAGGTTTGTAGATAAGGAAGATGTTTGGATTAGAAATGAGCATGTTGTCTTTATCTCAAATCCTTTTCAATGTTCATGAGTTGCCTCTCATGGAACATCTATTTATACCTGGGGTGTTTGATGCAAGAGCATCCTCAGTCTATGAGCAATCTTGCATCAACCAAAAAATATTTCCTTTTAGTTTAGTTCTTGTTCAGTCCAGTGTGCAGTTTTTTGTGTTCCTGTTGGTAGATGTCGATAGTTGCTTGCTTTTCATTGCATATCCTATTTTTAGTTTCCAGGCTAGTTCATGTGCTTAATTCCATATTTTTAGTCCGTTTGTATTCTTTTCCGGCTAGTTATCTCTCCCGATTGACTATTTCTGGGTTCTAAGACAGTTCTTGTGCTTACCGATTGGTTTTCCTTCATTTCTGAGGTAGTTTCTTGGCGTGTAGATCTATTTGGGGTCTTGTCTAATGTTCTTTGGTGTGTGGACGACCTTTATTTTGATCCGTACTTCTTGGTTTTTATTTTCTAGAAGAATTTCTTTCATTCTTAGGGTCGACCTAGTTACACATTTCATTTTCTTGCATTGGTAAATGTAATCTTTTGTGGCCGACTTGAATATGTTTCGGAGGGTATATATAGGGTATTATGTAATCATTTGTATGAAAAAAGAATTAGAAATCATAAGAAAGATTTAGATTCATGATTAGTGATCTAGTTGACTCTGAGAGTTTTGGATGGATTGTATCTGGCTTGTAGCCTGCATGTAACGAGTTAACTACCAAATTTTCTATGATGACTGTAGGGTAATAACTGGTTGGTTTTCAGAGGTTCTAAGATAATAATATGACCTATTTCTATAATCTTGCTATTTTTTCTTGTTACTTTCATTGTGTTACTCTTGTTGCATAAGCTGGTCAGTTCTCTTTTGAGGGTTTACCAGTTATGGCTGCATAAAAAATGAATGCTCTTAGAGATCAAAGCTAGAGAGGAGATTTGCTAGAGGGACAAAGCAAGGGAAACCTGGATTAAGGAAGGAAATCACAATACCAAGTTTTTTCATGCTTCAGTGAAGGCCAGGAAAGCTCTAAACTAGATAACCAAGCTATGAGGTACAAATTGCACTATACACAAGGATAGAGATAGCATTGGGAAGGCAATGGTGGACTACTTTAAGGGGATATTGAATTCACATGATAATGTAGAAGAAAATTTACAAATCTTTGTAGAGGTTCTTGATGTAGTCCCACAACTTGTCAGCATTGAGGACAACGGGATGCTTGCAGAACCCTTTTATGAGGAGGAAGTAAGGGTGGCTTTTTTTGGGCTACATCTAGATAAAGCACCTGGCTTAGACAGGTTCACCACCATTTTTTTTCAAATATTTTGGTGTTTCTTGAAATTAGGCATTAGAAGGGTGGTTGAGGATGTTAGAAGTAAGAAAAAAGTTATCAGAGAGATGAGCAATACTATTCTAGTGCTAGTCCCCAAACAATTGGAATGCAACTCATTAAACCACTATAGGCCAATCACACTCTACAACTCCATCTACAAGATAATATCAAAAGATTTCACAAACAGGTTAAAGAAGATATTGCCCCACCTCATATCAATAGAACAAAACACTTTCACCCTAGGGTGAGAGATCACACACAGCATCATACTTGTAAATCTATTCACACAATGGTCATGGAACAGAGAAAATGAATGATCTATAAAATTGATATCAGCAAGGCATATGACAATGTTCAATGGAGATTTTTACTCAAAGTATTAGAAAGAATGGGATTGAGTCAAAGATTCAATAAAAATAATTGAATTTTGTATCAGAACCCCACATTATTCCATGGTAGTGAATGGTGCACAATTTGGTTTTTTCAATAGTAAAAATGGAATCAGACAGGGCAAACCAATATCACCATTTATGTTTGTCATATTGGTAGAAACTCTGAACAGATGTATACACAAACTCAAGGATTGCAGGAAATAGAAAGAAATAGTAATGTATGAAGATCTTGCTCTTGTCATGCACTCGCAATTTGTAGACAATATAGTGTTGTTTGGTGAAGCATTGATTAGGGAAGTTGAGGCAATAAAAGACACCCTAGATAAGTATGCAAAGGTGGCGGGATGACAAATAAACAATAGAAAATATAAAATATTCTTCTTCAACTCAAAGAAGGCAATCCAAAATTGGATAGTCAAGGTTTTAGGCTACTTGATTGGGAGTCTACCATCTAAATAATTAGG
This sequence comes from Cryptomeria japonica, assembly GCF_030272615.1. Taxonomy (NCBI): domain Eukaryota; kingdom Viridiplantae; phylum Streptophyta; class Pinopsida; order Cupressales; family Cupressaceae; genus Cryptomeria; species Cryptomeria japonica. The sequence continues at coordinate 398,077,398 of NC_081410.1, forward strand.
AGTGTTAGACAATTCAAATAACTAGAAGACAACTGAGAGAGTGGGGGGGGGGGGGAGGGGGGGGTGAATCAGTTGTCACGGATTATTTGAACCATTAGTAATTAAAAATTTAATATGTGAACCCAAAAAATTAATATCGGAATAGCAGTTAAACCAATTAAGCATAAACAATAGTCACAAAATAAATACCATCCACATGACACCAAGATTTATATGTGGAAAAATTGATAAAGGGAAAAACCATGGTGGGAAGCCTACCCACAGTATGATAATACTTTTGTAGTAAGTATGTGAATTACAATTTAGGGGCCTCCACTTGTAGGAAGGCCAATAGACTAGAGCCCACTACTCATCAAAAAAGGAGCCTCACTGAATACATAGAAATCTAGACTACAATTCAGAGAAGTGTTGAACTGCAAAAGATAGAATCTCATATGCCCGAGTACAATTTTGGTTAAGCTCAATACCCGAGGACTAAATCCTCTTACATAAACCCAATTCGATCTCTAATGATCAACCAAATCCTCTGCCTGAATGATATTACATTATTCGCACATTACATTCCTTGACCATGACCTCTAACATAACCATGATGATTTACAATGAGATTTTACATCTATATATTCAAACCCTCGACCATAAACAATTAGGTCAGCCACCAAATAATAAACCAATTACATAATTACAAACCATGTCAGCCTTAGACCAAATAGATAATATCCAACACATAAGACATCCCAGAAACACATTGAGAGGTCTAATCCACACGTTACATTAAAGCCACTCCATAACCTAGATCAACCGAGACCTAGTATAGGTCCACACGCTACAATAATGATCTCCATCCACCAAGTCTCAAACATGATCACCAATAGCATCCTGAAACTCCACCAGAAGCTGCACCAACACCACTTATGCAATTCATCAAAGATCTTCATCAAAAGCTCTGCTGGTGAGACCCTCACCAAAACCAGGAACCAAGTGTCTAAGCAAATAAGATAGCATCTGATCACAAGACCAAGATCAACTGACTGAATATGATCATGAGTATTATAAAAAAGCCAACTCCATCACCAAACTATACCAGAGCCTATCGGATCATGCCGGATCCAAATCAACCAGAAACCACTCAACCTACCAGGAACAGAAGGGTGTCGGTAAAGCATCCAAATAGCTAGTGTTGGCAACAATGACAAAACATCAATGCAACACATAATCAATTCCACCAAATGGCCAACAGTCTCCCCCTTTGGCATTGATGGCTAGATGTGAAAAATATCTAAGTACCAAGAAATGCCAAACAAGTCTCCCCCTATAGAAGACAACCAACAATCTCCCATATACAACTTTGAATCTCTCTATCAATATCTCTCCCCCTTACTTTTCTTATTCATATCTCTCCCCCTTTGAATTTTTCTTTTTATTTCTTTGTCTTTTTCACATCAATATCTCTCCCCCTTTGATATCAATGCTAGAAATCTGACAAAATATCAAAGCAAAAACATAAACCACTGAATCACAAAGCTGACTACTCCCCCTGAGTAGGAGCATCCCACATCAGTGCCAAAATGAATAGTATCTCTGATAATGCATGTCAGACTGATGCCAATCCGCATCAATCAAGTCTCTACTGGAGGGGTAAAAATTCCTAATCAGTCTCTCAGGTAGTCAAATGAATCCTTGGGCAAAGGTTTAGTGAAAATATCCACAATCTTCTCTTTAGTGTTCACATAAACTAGTCTAACTTCATTTGCTTCCATCTTTTCTTTCAAAAAGTTGTACTTGATAGATATGTGCTTTGTCTTAGAATGACATACCGGATTCTTTGATATATCAATAGCACTAGAGTTATCACATTGAATAACTACCGGTGTATCACAATCCACCTTTATATCCTTCAACATTTGCTTCATCCATAAAACTTGTGTATAGTTAGTAGCAACAACAACATACTCATCTTCAACAGTAGATAAAGAAGTACATGATTGTTTCTTGTTGATACATGAAACCAACTTCTTTCCAAGAAAGAAAGCTCCACTGGAAGTACTTTTCTGGTCATCAACATCTCCAGCCCAATGAACATCTATATATGCACATAAAGTAAAGTTATCATCCTTAGGGTACCACAAACCATATTCTGATGTACCTTGCAAGTATCTAAAAATCCTTTTCACCGCAATCTCATGATTTTCTCTAGGATCACTCTCAAATCTTGTAATAATACAAACAACATTCATTATGTCAGGCCTAGTCTGAGTCAAATAAAGCAGACCTCCAATCATAGATTTGTATCTTGTAGGATTTACCAGTGTAGAAACATCTTTTCTTGTCAATTTCTCACTTGTAACCATAGGAGTACTTACCAGTTTAGAATCTCCCATACCAAATTTCTTCAACAATTACTTAGCATATTTAGTTTGACAGATGAAAATACCTTTGTCAGTCTGAGTAATCTACAAACCTAAGAAAAATTTCATCTCACCAATCATAGACATCTCAAATTCTTTCTCCATATTCTTAGAAAATTGTACGCATAAATTATCTTAACCTCCAAAAATAATGTCATCAACAAATACTTCAATAAACAGTATATCATTGTAGCGTCCTAAAATTGTGACACTTGCAATTTCGACTGCATTTCGGTCTTCACGATGGCGACGCAACACAGAACCTGAATGGAGACCCCGAAACTTGCTCATGACACCAAAAACTGCATTTTCTTGCACCCTGGCCTGAACCTCCTTTGCACCCTGCTGTCCCGGGAGGTGGGACCAGAGCGCCCAGCGCCCTGGTCCTTCAGGACCAGGGCGCCTAGCGCCCTGGTCCCCCAGGACCATGGCGCCCAGCGCCCTGGTCCCTGGGTCCTATTTTGGGCCCGGTCTCTTTTGGACTTTGGGTCTTTATGTTTGCAAATTGGAAAATTGTCTTTCCTGGTCGGCCTAAGGTCGGGAAAATCAGTCTATTAGCCCTAAATGACAAGTATATAAACTACATTTTCCTCTTTCATTCGATATGATGGAAAAGGCATGGAAATTATACTCAAGCATTCAAGCATTCAAGCATTCCTTCAAGCAATTGATCATTTCAAGTCTCCATTCAAGGCTAAGTGTTGCATTCAAGACAATGATTCAACCATTGAAGAGGAGATCACTTACTACATACTACTACAACATACAACATACAACATCTATACCTTCGCACATAAGGATACAAACATCCTTACAACAAGGTATTAGTACTTGTTTTACATTACAGACATTTACATTTACAGCATTGCTCCTTTCTTGGTTAATTCCAAAACTGGGGTTTGACCTAAAGGCAAACCCCTAATCCCTAACCCCCCAATCGTCTTCATTTTTTTGTGTGTAGGTTGCAGGTACGCGGCTGAAATTGAAGATCTGGAATCCTTGTGCAGAGACGAACAGATCCCCCTTCGTTTCGCGGATTTTTCGGAGGACCGTGGCGCTCGGGCGCCATCATCCCGACAACTTTTGCTCAAATTTGTAGGACAGCACCGTATCGACATTTTACTGCTAATTCCAAGTCTGCAGCTTCATCCTATATCCCTATCTCAGTTTATAAGCAAATCTTTGTCACTTTCTATGCATTCCTAGCTTAATTCTTCTATCAACATTCTTTACAAAAGAGGGTAGCCTTGCTTTCTTAACCCTTGAAACACATTTAGCATCCAATCTTGCATTGTGTGGGATTCGATCTTGTGGGTTTCAACCCCTCTTTTGAATGTAAAGTCTCTCCCCTAAGTGAAAACCATCAACCCTAGTGAATCTCCCTTCTCTCTCCTTGGAGTTGGAAGAGGGGAGAGCAACTAGGGTTCGATCGCGATTTTCCGCTTTACTTTTTGGTGAACTCGACGTGAACATCCTTTCTGATTATTCATAGTTAGATCTGAAAATTGGATTCCTTGATTACATTTCCATGTTTGATCTTTGGCAAAATTTTAGAGGTTAATTGCATAAAAACCCTAAATTTTCTTTTTAAGTAATTAAACTTGTGAAATGTTTAATTGTTGATGCTTGTTTCAGATCTGCCCTTCTATTACAAATTATCAATTCATATCTATGCTTTAATTTTGAAAATTAAGTGGTTAAGTGTCAAAACCCTAATTTTTGAAACCCTCTTGATTCAACCTTTGTCCGACAATTTCACTGATCAAAACATCTCCAAATCAGCTGTAACTTTGGATTCCGCAATAAAATCACAATATCTTTCATCCCTAAAAATTTGGAAAAAAGTTGCGAGGACCGTGTGCACTCTGAGCGCCATCGTCCCCGACATTTTTTCTGAAATTTTGGGAGTGAGATCTTACTATATTTACCTGCTAAAATCCAGAATTTTGGCTGATTTTATCAATTATAACACTTTCAAAATTAAAGTCAAAGTTGGTCTAGGGATTGCTTGGATTAACACTTCTAATCATTCAAAAATTGTTGAAATTGAAATTTGTGTCAAAGTTGTGTTTCTTACAGTCCTAAGTCTGAAAAGTGTGTTAACATTCATTCGAAATTTCAGTGCTTTATTCAAATTCTTGCAATTTGTGACTTTTGAAATTAAGTGCTTAATTACAACAACTTTAATTTCCGCTTTCAAAATTGAATTTTGCGTGAAATTGAGTCAATTTTTAAATTTCAAAATTTGCATTGCTCTTGACATTCCCTCTAAAATCATAACATTCAAAATTTCAGTTTCCCTCTCTTTTTCAAAATTCAAATTTTTGCATTTTTTGACAATCTTGGTAGGGTTCAATTTCGAGATTACAACTTTAATTTGGCCTATCTACAGATCGTAAAACCACTCAATTTTTTCAGATTAGCTCTAAAATTATCATAACTTTCATCCCTGCAAATTTCAAAAAAAGTTGCCGGGACCGTGTGCACTCCGAAGCGCCACGATCCCTGACATTTTTTCTGAAATTTCGGGAGATTGTCCTGATTATATTTAACAGCTTAAATCCAGAAGATTGGCTGATTTTACTGAAAATTGCTACCTCTAAATTCAAAACTTTCTCTCTCTCTCTAGTGCATGAGTTTTACAACAATAAGCCCTACTTACACTATTCCCGTTAGATGAAGCCGTAGAATTAAGTCTTTCCGAGGTTTAATTACCAAGGAGATGGAACCTAATTTGAATAGCCTTTTTAACGAGGACATGAGTAATTCCTCTAATCCTCTTAATGATGAAGAAGCTCTCCATGAGGTTTTTGTAGAACAACTTTCAAAATTGGATAACCAATTTGATGATTTTCGATAATGGATGTCTCAAGAATACCTTGATAGTCAAGCTCTTCCTTTAATTGAGGGTCTAAAATGTATGCTTCAAAGTGATAAGAATGGAATTGATATTTTGCGTGGTATTGCACACATTGTGGATTCGAATGTGATGCCTATGAAGAGTTGTGCTGAAAATTTGGGTTATAGACAACCTCCTACTCAAGTCAATCATTCTATTCCTTTGATGACTTCTATTGCTAGCGTACCTACCTTTACATCAAACATAATGGCTATTTCTACACAAGACATTCCTCCTGTGATCACCAGTCATGGGGGCAACCCTTCTTCTTCAATTAACCCTCTTCCTTCATTTAATCCGACTTCTTCATTCATTCCTTCAATGAGTGTCCCTATTATATCTCCACAAATGAACATGACGCAAGGGGGTAATTCATTTAACCATTCCATTCCTCCTTGTAGTGTTCCTCCTGTCCAATCATCTCCTATGACTAACTATCATAGAGTCCCGCCACCTTACTCTTTACCTTCTTTCAATAACATAACACCTCCATCTCAATCTAACACATCTAATATGAATTCTTCGACTGAAGCGACCATTAACAATCTTGCACAAACTGTCTCTTCTTTACATCAACAAATTGCCTCTATGAATCAATCTAAGTTTAGTGTGCCCACATTTGATGTTGCGAGCCCACTTTCTCTTGACATTGTTCGAGCTATCCCTCCTAAACATGTTGAAATCCCGCATTTGGAGCTTTATAATGGTAAGGGTGATCCTCTAACACATGTTAAGACCTTTCAAACAATATTTACTGATTTTGCTTATGACCAAAGGTTGCTTGCAAAATTGTTTACTAGAACATTAAGAGACAAAGCCCTACAATGGTATTGCTCGTTGCCTTCTTATTCTATTACTTCTTTTGAACAACTTGCAAATGCCTTCATTCAACAATTTCAAAACAATATAAGTCCTAAAGTTACTTTGATTGATTTAATGCATTGTAAACAAGGTGTTAAAGAAAAAGTGACTGATTTCATTGGTAGATATAAGCATTTGTATGCTCAAATTTCTTTTCCAGTGCCTGAAAATGATATTCAAAGAATCTTTATTTTTAATTTACAAAAAGATATTCGAGACAAACTTCTATTTTCTGAGTTTACTTCTTTCCAACAGTTGTGTGCAACTCTTCACAATTATCAACTGACTGTGAGTCAAATGGAACAATCACATCCTATGGCTCCGAGTGATAAGGGTGATAGCAGTCAACAACCATTTGGGAAGTTTAAACCAAACAGAGATTCCATCAAATTCAATGAAAACATCAGCAACAACAATGTGAATGCAGCATCAGGTGTGCCTCCTATTTCTAAATTTTTCAAGAAAGAAAGAAAGTATACTCCTTTGAATGAATCATTGCATAGTATTATGAATAAGTTATTGGAACAAAATGTGCTTACTCTTCCTCCTATAAGGCAAATTGATCCTGCAAAGATTACTTCACCTTATTTTGATAACAAAGCTTTTTGTCAATTTCATCGTCAGCCTGGGCATGATACTGAAAAATGTTTTTCTTTAAAGGGTAAAATTCAAGATTTGATTGATAATAATACTATTTCTGTTTCTGGAGTGAATGATAAAGGCAATACATCTGTAGCTCCTCCTAATCAAAATCTTCATATTTTCACTGATCCATTACCTTCTCATACCTCTAATGCAATTGAGGCTAATGATTCCTCTCTCTCATCTGATGGTCTTGTGTCTATGACTCCGAATGTGGTTAACTTTGTAGAGCAGTAGAAAAACCCTAAAGAATCTTCCATCACATTTGATTCCAGTGAAACCATTAGGGCACCTGAGGGTCCTTTATACATAGTTGCAAAAGTCAAGAATACACCTTGTCGTGGAGTGCTTATTGATCCTTCGTGCATGGTTAATGTTATTACTGAAGAATTTCTTTTTACTTTGCAATTGAATCAAGTGATTTATGACAAAACAGATGTGATTGTGAAACTATTTGATGCATTTTCTTCTCCTGCAATTGGTTCTATTACATTGCCTATGGAGGTCCATAACAAATCCCTTGATGTGAACTTTGCTATTATTCCATCTTTCGAACAATTTCGTGTGAAGCTTGGCTATCCTTGGCTATCTTCCATGAAAGCTATTGCTTCTCCTATTCATAAGTGTTTGAAATTTCCTCATAATGGTGAAGTTGTTACTGTCAATCATAGTCTCTTTAAACTAGCTGAAAGAACTTCTAGCGTTCCTATTGATTACTTTTGGCCTAAACAATTCCAATCTCTTCCTCTGCGAAGTGATCATCTTTTCAAATCTTATCAAAAGTGGAAAATAGATATGATCCTATCTCTAAGTGAACCTAGAACACCCAAACTTGATATTCCTATCATTCTTGAGAAGGAAGTTCTTCCTTTGAAAGATAAAACTAATGTCTTTCCTCAAGAAGATTCCCAACCCGTTCCCATGGGTGTGATTATGTCTATGTCTAATAAACCTTCTAAGAGTAGACCTATACCTCCTCGTCATGATGGACTTGGTCTTCTTCCTAAACCAAATATTCCTCCTTTGTATGGAGCAGTCCCCCCTCCTCCTTTTTATAGAGAGAAGAGACCTTCTTCTTCTCCTATTATCTAGCCTAAGAGACCACAACCTAAACACCCAAGTGCTAAGGATGAGAACATTCCTCCTCCTCAATCTTCTTCACTTCCTACTAAGACTAGATGAAATCGCTCTGCACGTGAACGTCGACGAAAGCGTCGTCTTAGAGCTCAAGCAGCTGCTTCTCAAACTTTGCGATCCCCAAAAACACCTTCAACAAGCATTATTCCATTTTCGCCAAAATCTCCAAAACATAAGATGCATGATGGTCTTGATCCTGTGCGAATTAAAGACCCTTTTTTTATAAATCTTGATGATGCTATAGATGAAAATGTTATTCATGATGAAAATGTTACTTCTCTTGCTTCTGATAGTGAATATGAACTTGTTGATATTGATAACCATTTATCTAATAAATTTTCTAAAGCACTTATCCTAGCTCCTAGACAAGAACACCATGGCTTGGAACATGAACATAGCCCTTGTTTGGATCTTGTGATAGCTCCATCTGCTGTGTTGAATGTTCCTCCTCTAGCATGTTCCCTGCCTTCCCGAAACATTGATCAGCAAGATTGGGGGGTAGATGACATGCTAGACTAGTTTCATTAGCATAGCAGATTCTCTCCTACTCTCTTTTGTTACTTCTTCTATATGTTATTCTCATTCTTCTATTTGTTGTCCTTAGTGTTGTCTACTTGAGGATGATGCAAAGCATTGAGATCTCTCGATCTCTCTCATGTTGACTCAAAAGACACATGTGTTCCCTTCTTCTAGGTGACCTTCCTTGATTGCGGAATGAAGAACAATTATGCATACATACATATGATATACATGAATTATCATACAGCATACTGACCCCGAGGAAAGTGAAGTCACCTCGTACTTTGTGTTTTGTGTCTATTATCCTTGGGTTTATCTCACACTTGGGGGCTAAATCCTTGCGATAACGTGCTCCTTTCCTTTCTCATTTCTTATGTGTATCACTACGTTAAAACAATCACCCCCGTTGAGGTGTGTGCGATCGCTTTAACGTAGGGGGGCATACACCCTGTCTATCCCTTCAAGATACATGAAAATTTCTTGGAGAACTCAGCTTTGCCTTCAAAATTTTCGGTATTCCTCTTGCATGACTCATAGTGAGGGAACCTTACTACTAACAGTCATAATTCTCCCTCGTGATCTTCCCTTTTACTTTGTCAATCGAATTCGTAAGATCCTTAGTCCACCAGGGGCTTGGTGTGTCTTGCCTCCTTGACGTGGTGAAACTCTTTCAATATTGTTTCCTTGTACTTTACCGGAAGTATGAGCATACATACTCCCGCTAAAGTGGGGGCTAAATGTAGCGTCCTAAAATTGTGACACTTGCAATTTTGACTGCATTTTGGTCTTCACGATGGTGACGCAACATGGAACCTGAATGGAGACCCTGAAACTTGCTCATGACACCAAAAACTGCTTTTTCTTGCACCTTGGCCTGAACCTCCTTTGCACCCTGTTGTCCCGGGAGGTGGGACCAGAGCGCCCAGTGCCCTGGTCCTTCAGGACCAGGGCGCCCAGCGCCCTGGTCCCTGGGTCCTATTTTGGGCCTGGTCTCTTTTGGACTTCGGGTCTTTATGTTTGCAAATTGGAAAATTGTCTTTCCTGGTCGGCCTAAGGTCAGGAAAATCAGTCTATTAGCCCTAAATGACAAGTATATAAACTACATTTTCCTCTTTCATTCGATATGATGGAAAAAGCGTGGAAATTATACTCAAACATTCAAGCATTCAAGCATTCCTTCAAGCAATTGATCATTTCAAGTCTCCATTCAAGGCTAAGTGTTGCATTCAAGACAAGGATTCAACCATTGAAGAGGAGATCACTTACTACATACTACTACAACATACAACATACAACATCTATACCTTCGCACATAAGGATACAAACATCCTTACAACAAGGTATTAGTACTTGTTTTACATTACAGACATTTACATTTACAGCATTGCTCATTTCTTGGTTAATTCCAAAACCGGGGTTTGACCTAAAGGCAAACCCCTAATCCCTAACCCCCCAATCGTCTTCATTTTTCTGTGTGTAGGTTGTAGGTACGCGGCTGAAATTGAAGATCTGGAATCCTTGTGCAGAGACGAATAGATCCCCCTTTGTTTCGCGGATTTTTCGGAGGACCGTGGCGCTCGGGCGCCATCGTCCCGACAACTTTTGCTCAAATTTGTAGGACAGCACCGTATCGACATTTTACTGCTAATTCTAGGTCTGCAGCTTCATCCTATATCCCTATCTCAGTTTATAAGCGAATCTTTGTCACTTTCTATGCATTCCTAGCTTAATTCTTCTATCAACATTCTTTACAAAAGAGGGTAGCCTTGCTTTCTTAACCCTTGAAACACATTTAGCATCCAATCTTGCATATTGTGGGATTGGATCTTGTGGGTTTCAACCCCTCTTTTGAATGTAAAGTCTCTCCCCTAAGTGAAAACCATCAACCCTAGTGAATCTCCCTTCTCTCTCCTTGGAGTTGGAAGAGGGGAGAGCAACTAGGGTTCGATCGCAATTTTCCGCTTTACAATCATCATCAATGATATTATAATATAAATTACTCTCAGCACTGCCCTTACTAAAACCAAGCTTCAAAAGATATTTATCCAACCTTGCATACCAAGTGTATACACCTAAAAATGGTCCAAAGATAATTAATTAAATAAGAAATTATTTAATTAATCTCTCCTCCCCAATTTAATTGAATTCACTAAGCAATTTGATTAAATCTCTCTTTCATCTACTTATTAATATATCTAAGGATTTATTAAATAGGTTCATTTCATTTCACCCCTTTAATTAATTAATTCAAATTAATTAATTCCCCCCATCAAAATCATTTCTTCTAAATCCCCTAATTAATTAAAACAAATCAAATCATGAGTTGTTGAGATTAATTAGCCATTTTCCTAATATTTGAATTTTTAAATTCAAATTCTCCTAACTTGTACCACTCCTAAACCTAACCATTCCTAAACCTAACCCATTCCATCTACCCCCATATCCCCTTTCATCCGACATCTTCTAGAACCTTTGTGACACTTGTCACTAAGTGTTCCCTTTAATCCAACTCCCTTTCCCAACTTCCTCCAGTTTAACCATTGATATCTTCAGATCAATCTCAACCGTTGATTCATGCCAACTCACCCCTAGCCTTGGAAAATCCTATAAATAGACCCTATTTTGGAGAACAAATGGCCAATTCATGAATTCAGCCACTTTACTAATTAATGCTCAATTTTAGTTCATTTGCATTGTTACTATAGGCATCTAGCTTATAGCTTATCATCTTTAGCAATGTTATCATGCTCATTTCAGCTTAACTCTTAGCTTAATCATGCTAGGATAATCATGAATTCATATAGCTTAATCATGCTATCATGCTAGATCATGCATCTTAATCATTCAAACCCTCCATCTAAGTGTAGTCAAGTCACTAGAATTTGCATACTAAGATCTGAGAGTAAAATCCACACTCACATTTACTAGGAGGCAATAAGTCGATTAGCTACGGTTTTACGTTTCATTGATTTAATCTACTAACCATTGCTTATAATGATTTATTGAGTGTTTTGTGTTGCAGGAATACGTATAACAGGTACACCACACAAATACACGACATTTTGGCACCCACTGTGGGGCCGAAATCATCATTTTTAGCCTCCCAACCTTCCTCAAACTTCATCTCTGCCGGATCAAAATCAGAATGTCATACGGATTGCCTTTTTGGCTTGTACAAACTTCCTTTTAGTCTCGTACGATACCTCATCCTAACTCGTACTAGTATAATCCTGACTCGTATGAGTTTTTGCAGGTTGCCTAAGGATTCAGCTAAAAAAACTTGGTGTATTCTTTAAGATTTTTAGGCACACTTCAATTTGGGCTTAAAGAAATGAACTATCATGTCTTATGTGTCTTTGATGATAGGCGAGTATGCTCTCACCTTTCTTAGGTTATCAGAAAGCTAGACTCATCTTTTTTCTTTCATTAGTGCATCTCTTTAGCAGGCCTGCCCTCCCGAGGAGTTATTAACTCTTAGCCCTAAAGGTTGGTGAGAGGGGAACGACCTAAGTGGAAATGGCTAATGCCAAGTAATCCAACCCTCTATAAAATAAATGTGTTTTTGATGAAAATCAAAGCAATGGTAGTGCTCAAGAATAGCTCTCCTCTGTACCTTCGAGTATATCAAACCTTGGTTTTCAAGGCTGGGAGACCTCTTAATTGAGTTTATACCTCGACGCGCTGAACGGATCCCTTACTAGTGCCAGTTAAAATAGAAGCTACCTGATTCACCTCTGAAAGGGTGATAATCTTTGTGCAAGAGAGATAGTAACTCTCCCAAGACACTTGCCATATCGTGCCCCCATTAGTGTTTGGAGTCAGATAATACGACGTTGAGAATCCATTGCGTGAGACTCAGCGGCCGTATTCTGATTAGCTATTGGGTGTGTACCTAAGTCAGCAAGCAAAGGTTTTCATCCTTAGCCAACTTCCTTAGGGTTTAGCTTGATTGAGAGTCATGTATCACATCATGTGTTTGCTGTGTATTCATCCCTAAAATTGAAAAATCGCACACTTAAAATTGGAAAACCAAAGTAAAACATCAAAATTCAGTGAACAAAACTCAAACAAACAAACACTTTTTATCACTATTCAAATACATGTCATACGAGTCAGAAGTCTCTGTCATATTTCTTGATCCTTTGTCGTACGAGTCAAGATATTCTGTCGTACTGCTTGATCTTTTGTTGTACGAGTCAAGGTTCTATGTTATATGAAACACTGCTTTTCACATGAAGTCACTAGTCTGTCATTCTGTTTTGTATCTCTTTCCATCCTAAGTTGAATCTTATGTTGTACGAAACTCTGCATCTGTCAGTCTAGAGCTGTGTCCTGCATGCTTGTTTCAGATTTATCATTTCTACCTGATCAATTTGTAGTAAGCATAAACACCTATTATTTGTCAATCTATGCTTAGATTATCTGCTTGATTTGCTTGCTCAAGTTATCATCTGTCAAAATCAGACTTTAGAAAATATACACCTCAAGATTTTCAAGTGTTCACCCCCAACAAGTTCAAGATCTAAACATCTCAAAGTGCATTATCACCCTATTTGATAAACTGATCACTCAAACATAGTTTCTCATCAGGATCAATCATCCTTTATCACGAAACTGAAATGTTTGGTTAGGATAATCTCGTCCCACATCGTAGGATAGATCGTTCCTACTGGACTTGGTTCTTATCAATCATCATCATTGCACTCCTAAACCAAAGATCGAAAAACTTGCAAACTTTAAAACACTTGAATCCTCTTTTAGTGTCATATCACTCTATTGCCTTGAAATTGACAATTGCTCACTTACCCAAAACAACCTTTTGGACAATCAAATCCTAAACAAAATAACACACGTGTATGCCCGTTCTAACTAGAGCTCAGAGATGAAAGATTGCAGAGACGGAAATCGAAACATTGGAAACAAACATAACCATGGAACATGAAAATGAAGTACAAGTCGAAGGAGAAATAATAGAACAAAACATCAGAGACATCAAGAAAGATCCCCAATTTGACAAATTTATGCAGAGGTTATTGGAGGAAGAAAAAGAAAAATACTTTCTAATGCTAGCCAAATCTGGTGCTACACTTCCCCAAGATTTTGATGTGAATAAATTGACACAAAAGAAAAGTGACCCTCCTCATAATAACAAACAATATGAGGACATCTTTGGTCTTTGCATGAATGACACATCAATTCCCAATACCACCAGGACCAATGAAGAAACCGACATACCTAAAAGAGATGAAGTAGAAATCCTAAATAATGTTCAATTCAATGAGGATACAAGAAGAGCTAGAGATGAAACAAGAAGAGATCCCAATCCTCCTAGAATGCAAAATCATGGTCATGCAAGAACAAATCATGTCGATAATCCTATCATGACTCTCACACAACAACTGCAAGCAATGCAAAGACAAATCCAAGAGATGCAAAGAGGAAATGTTAGATGATATTCTCTTCAAGAAATATGTCCTTATCCTTTTGATAGGAATCTAAATATGATACCATTCCCTATAGGTTTTGAAACTCTGAGATATGAAAAATATGATGGAAGCTCTGACCCTCAAGATCATATAAGAGAATTTTGTACCATGAGTATGGAGTTTACACATGAAGATACCTACTTAATGAGACTATTTCTGAAAAGCTTAACTAGACTAGCTATGGAGCGGTTTTCCAAACTTGCACCTGGAAAAAGATCATTTTCAGAGTTGGTGGATAAGTTTGTTTCGCAATATTCCTATAATATACAACATGAAGTGACCATGCTAGATCTATGTAACACTAAACAAAAAAGTGGAGAGCCCTTCATGACATTCTTACAACAATGGAGACGCCTAGCATCACGGTATCCTCGCACATTGCCAGAGTATGAAAAAATGGACATAATCATTGACAACTTAAATGATCAAATGAGTTATTACTTAAAAATGCAAGGAAATCAAAACTTTGGAAAAATGGTTGATAATGGAATCGGAATGGAGGAAGCTATGATAAAGAAAGGTGAGTTGAAAATATACAAAGGAGTCCATCCACCTAACAACAATAATAACAATAATCACAATAATAAACCAAAGTTTTGGAATAGAAATCGGAATGTCGTCAATGATGGAATAGTAGATAACTACAATGTGAAACCAAAACAACCGATTTTCAATTTATCTACTCACTCAACAGCAACACAACAAAACAACAATCAACAAAGACCAACTATCAAAACTTTCTTTTGAAGACAATTCACAAACATTGGTGAACCCCTTGGATTAGCACTAAAGACACTTCTCACAAAAAAATTGATCACTTTACTAGAAGAAAGGAACTACGAACCTCAAATCAAACCACCTTGGTGGAATGATAATCAATATTGCAATTTCCATCGAAACAAAGGACATCTCACAGATAATTGTAAAAAGTTGAAACATGTAATACAAGACTTAATTGATAATGGTGTAATAACTGTGGATGGACTTACAACAAATTAATCTCATACCGCCTTTAAAACTCCGCTTCCAAACTATGAGAAAGGTGAGTCATCAACAACAAACAATGGTAAGGGTAAAACAATGGTAAACTACGCGCATACATATGACAATGTGGTGAATGTGATTGTAGTTAAAGAAAAACAAAATCAAGAACATGCTCAGGCTATCACAAGAAGCAAAGCCAAAGTTGTTTTGTCGGGTCCTACAACAAACACATCATCCACTACAACAAAACAATACAATCTAGTGGAACAATTGCAGAAAACACTTGCCCAAATATCAATCTTGGAACTTTTAAAACTTTCACCTGCACACAAGGAGATTCTTGAACGAGCATTAGTAGATACAACTGTATCCAAAGATCTTGATATTGATCAATTCCAAACCATGGTGGGACACCTCACAACCCCTCATTGCTTATTATTCATTGACGAAGATGACATGTCCTTACAACACCCTCACAATGCTCCCTTACATATTGAAGTCCTTATTCACAAAATGAGAGTCAAGCATGTTCTAATAGATGGTGGAGTTGGCCTAAATATTTTCTCATTGAGTCTTGTTCATGCCTTAGGATATTCAAAAGATGCAGTTGATGTCCGGAAAAGGATCACTATAAAAGCCTATGATGAAGAAGAACATTCCTCCAAGGGAATTGTGATACTACCAATCAGAGTGGGACCTCTACAAAAAGACACAGCATGCCAAGTTCTAGACTTGGACCTATCATATAATGTGCTCCTAGGGAGACCATGGATACATGACTTGGAAGCTATCACATCAACCTATCATCAATGTGTAAAATTTCCCTACGAAGGAAAAGAAATCACAATATCTGCAGATGCAAATCCATTCCAATATTGTAGCAATCTAAAAATGGGTCAAGAAGTAATTGTTCCACATAATAGGGAGGTAACATCTTTGAACATACAATCCAAGGAAAAATCATTTGCCTCTATTCTATCAAGTATGGAAAAACAAATGCAGCTAAGAGATCGAGGGAATAGAGAATACTCAATATCACAATTACCACTTTCTCCTAAATCCTTGGGAAAACCATCAAGCTCTAAACATAAATCAATTGTGAAACATCTTCCGATATTTGATGGAGCATTTATTAGTGCTGGAACCTTATCAGAGGAGATAGAAGACAAAGATGTACTACAATGGCTATACAAAGATGAAGAAGTTCAACAAAAGGTCAACAATGTCAAAATTCCTACAGAAAAATATCAAAAAGGATTCAACATTCTTTGAAAGATGGGATACACTGGAACATGACCTATAGGAAAAAGAAAAGAAGGTATCTCAGAACCTATTGAGCCTCATACTCAGTAGAAAACTGACAAAATAGGATTAGGGTATGGACAAGTCAATCTACCAGAAAACACATCTTTTAGTCCACAACGAGTGGAATATGAAAACAGACAAGAACAACTTGCAATTGAAAAGGAAAAAAATTGGCTAAGCAGCAAGCACAAACAAACTTGAAATGGCAAAAGAAGCAAGATTCAAATTAGTGAGAGAAACAAACTAAAAACATCTCTCAAGCAGCCTTAAATCTCAATCAAAAAAAGAAAGAAGCTAATATAAGTTCAGGAGAACTCATAGAAAAGTTGACAAAACTCAATCTCAGTCCTAAGGAGATTGAATATCAAAGAAGGAAAATTATAGCCAGAAAAGAAAAAGAAATGCTATATGACCAAATCTGTAGACTACAAGCTGCAAGTGATACAGATTCTAATGAATGGGAATGGGATTCCTATCACTCTGAAGAATCAGCTGAAGAAAAATTCTTTGAAGGAGATATAGAAATCGATATAGTTCATACGTATGCAGGACAAACGTCAGGAAATAGTTCACTTGAATTAGAATCACATTTGGCTAACTTGGACTTAACCGAGGATAATCAAGAACTTCTTATGCAAGATCATTCTAATGAGAGTACCATTCTAGACATCAACACACATATTGAAAACTTTGATACCTCCATCATGACCCTTGAAACCCTTGAAATATACCAACCCAAAGATCCCTTACCTTTAATCCACCTTGAGCTTATTGATTGGGAAAATGAAGGACATGCCGCCATTGATACCTTTCCAAATGATCATGCCATATCTATATATCTTAATGCAATCGAACCTGTAACAAATCTCACCAGGAATTTCAGCAACACATCTTCCAGTCAAGTGGGTTCCAAATCTCCTAGTCACAAAAGTGAAAATAAAGAAAACAATATCAGGTCTAATGCTGAAAACCATTTATTGGCAACATTAGACCAGGAAAAAGTAAAAATAAAGGACACATCTAACAATGAAAACCTCCTCGAGTCACCAGAAGATGGGAGATTTGACACTTTACTTGAGCATTATCAAGAAAGACCATCCATTTTGATCGAACCAACATAGGCAGTTAACATTGGCACAATGGAGCAACCAAAGATTCTTCATCTGGCAACATCTCTATCAGAGCAAGAAATGCAACAATATGTGGAATTCTTCAAACGATGACAAATCAATTTTTCCTGGTCATATGCAGACATGTCGGGGTTAGATCTAGAACTTATTATGCATCATTTAAATGTTAGTCTAGGAGCCAAACCAGTCAAACAGAAATTAAGGAAAATGCATCCGCATATCGCTCTTCTAGTCAAAGCAGAAATAAAGAAATTACTGGATGTCGAATTCATTAGACCTATAGCGTATCCTCAATGGGTATCTAAAATTGTTCCTATTTCAAAACTAGATAAAAGCATCAGAATATGCATAGACTTCAGAGATCTTAATAACACATGTCCAAAGGATGACTTTCCTTTGCCTAACATTGACATCATTGTAGATTTAACTACTAGACACTCCATGTTTTCTCTAATGGATGGTTTCTCTGGATACAATCAGATCAAAATAGCACCCAAAGATCAAGAAAAGATATCTTTTACATGCCAATGGGGTACTTTCTGCTAGAACATCATGCCTTTTGGATTAAAGAATGCAAGTGCTACATATCAAAGAGTTATGACAACTATATTTCATGACATGATGCATACATTCATGGAAGACTATGTGGATGACATATTAGCTAAATCATACAACAAAGAACACATAGAGATACTAGAAAAGATCTTTGATAGATTAGAACAATACAAGGTAAGGCTAAACCCTAAGAAATGTGCCTTTGGTGTTACTTCAGGAAAGCTATTGGGATACATTGTTTCAGTAAAAGGAATCGAAGTAGATCCAGCTAAGGTAGAAGCAATCATGGAAATGGCATCTCCCAAGAATATCAGTCAACTAAGATCACTACAGGGAAGACTCCAATCAATCAGAAGATTTGTTGCTCAACTAGTAGATAAATGTCAACCATTTACTCACCTATTGCACAAACATGTTAATTTCAAATGGGACCATCACTGTGAAGAAGCATTCAACAAGATCAAGGCATATCTCATGCAACCACCTGTTCTAATGTCACCAATTCTAGGAAAACCATTATTACTCTATGTATCAACTACCGAAGCATCATTGGGAGTTTTGCTCGCATAAGAGGATAATGAAGGAAAAGAACGAGCCATCTACTACATCAATAGAACACTAGTGGGATATGAGGTTAACTATTCATCAACAAAAAAAGCATGCTTGGCAGTAGTTTTTGCTTCTCAAAAACTACAACACTATCTACTATCTCACTCCATTAGGTTGATAGCTAAAATCGATCCTCTGAAGTATTTTCTCAGCAAAGCCACATTGACAGGATGACTAGCAAAATGGATCATGATTCTAAGTGAGTTTGATAACAAATATGTTGACAAAAAATCTATCAAGGGGCAAGTCATCGCAGATCAACTAGCAGAGACACCACTTCAAGATAATCATCCTCTACAGATTGAATTTCCTAATGGTGATATCCTAACAATTACAACAAAAGCATGGAAACTATACTTTGATGGTTCATATACACAACACAGATCAGGAGCAGGAATTCTTTTCATCACACCACAAGGGCATACAATCCTGAAAGCATACAAACTAAGATTTCCGTGTACAAACAATATAGCAGAGTATGAAGCATTGGTAATAGGTATCAAAATGGTTGTAGAATGAAACATGACACAACTTCAAGTCTTTGGAGACTCTCAACTTGTCATTAATCAAATCAATGATGACTATCAAACAAAAGATGACAAACTCATGCCTTACAAAAAGATGGTGGATGATTTCAAGAAGTACTTTGTAGAAATAACTTTTGAACAAATTCCAAGAAATGATAACAAAGCAGTAGATGCCATGGCTACACTTGCTTCTCTATTACAAACACAAGAAAATCAAGAACGTTATGAATTCCTGGTTGAAGAGTTGTTTTATCCTGCCTATAATTGTCTGGATTCCCAAACTATCTGTCAACTTATTGGACACGATTCCTCCAACTATGGCCAAACTTACACATACTTGAAAGATAATATCCTACCTCCTGACTTATCAAAGAACCAAAAAAGAAATTTTATTCACCAATCCTCACATTTTACTCTCATCACGGATACCCTGTATAAATAAGGTCTAGACGGTACTCTCTTAAGATATCTTGAACAAGAAGAATCTAAGAAGGCTTTACATGAAGTCCATAATGGCATTTGTGGAACTCATTCAAGTGGTCTTACCCTTTCAAAAAAACTCATACGCTTGGGCTACTATTGGCTGACTATGGAACGAGATTCTTTTAAGATAGCAAGTGTTGCCCCCTTTTTATTTTTCGTTTATAGCCTATCAAAAAAAAGAGGGTAATTATTTTCTAGGACTTAAGTCTTCATTAAACGAACTTCATACTCATTCGTCGAACCTTTAATAAAGTTCACAATTTGAGTTCAAGAGAAATGCGTTCCATAAAGTTCCAAGTTGTCATTAGCATAGTCATTGAACTTGAACTTTGAACCTTTACGGTTCAAGGTTCAAGGTTCAATCGGTCTTTTGTCTTGTGTTTTGCGGCTGTCTTTTTAGTGCTTGTCTTGTGTTCACTTTGAACTTGAACCATTTGAACTTTTGTTTTGAAACGGTTCAAGGTTCAAGGTTCATTCTCGTGCTTTTGAACGTTCCTTTTGTCTCTTTCTACTTGTTCGCAAATGTGACTTGTTGTCATTGAACTTTCAACCAATGAACTTCTTTAAAAATGAGTTCAAGGTTCAAAGCGGTGTTTTCAACTTAGCCCGTTGGTGTCATGAAAAAAAAGGCGGCGCAATCAAAACAGAATTTTCCTTGGTTTTCATGTTTTCATATTGTAATTATGGAAACAATCATGAGAAGGCATGTCGACTGTGTGGAGTTGATTTCTAATTAATAAGCATGTCAGAATTATATCAAATCACAAGTGGTTTCACATGGAGAATAAGCTGGGCCGAAGCGTGTGTTGGTTCATTTCAATCTTTTCCATCTTTAAATATGGCGTGTCTCAGGTAAGGTAATTATTGTTGCCGTTGGCGAAGAGTGGAGACACAAAAGGTAATTTAGCTCAGTTCTTCCGAGGGTTTCACGGTTTGATGTTGAAGACAGGTGAGTTCAATTGCTTATTTTCCCCTGCTCTGTTTAGTTCTGAAAATTGGAAAGTGTAATTCTTTGCTTCGGAATTGAATGTTGTCTGATTGACGCAATTTAAAGCAAAAATGAGACTGATTCTGCCCAAATTGGGTCGAACATCATGCCTGGTTAGTACCCTTCTAGAGTTAGATGATACAACCTTCATTTAGGATGAGTTAGATAACTTTTTAGAGAGGGCCAAGAACCCGACAGCTAATTCCATGATGGAAAAGATAGTTCATAGTGGTCTTATTGAGGCCGCTGCATTCCCAATTGCTGCTCCTTGCCCAGAATTAGTATATGCATGTATGAACCAATATGATGCTGGTAATAGGTGTATTAGAGCCAATAATGGAGACATACTAGTGCGGATTCACAGAGAAACTATAATGGCTGCAATTGGAATTCCTCACAAAGAGCCCTATGAAGATTGTTCCATAGGAACCTCATACGTATTTTTCTCTGAGAAGAGAAGTGTTTATCAGAGCGTCATAGCCAGGAACTGGCACCTTAAAATACAAAAGGGAGGTTCTAGGTTGCACAAACCCTTAACAAGAGAGCATTCCATCACAGAAGTTAGGGATATTGTGGTCCTTTTGAATAGGCTTAAGGGGAATTCACATGCCTTCTATTGGGAGGACTGGATGTATTTTTACATTCAGGTGTTATTAGCTGGTGAGAAATACCTAGATTGGGCGCAAGTAATTGCTAAGAGATTGCATGAAGGGTTGAGTAATTTTGTTGGAATAGTTAATTTTCACATGACTTCATACTTGTTCTATATTTTAGCATGTATCAGAGAATGGCAGGGATTACATCAGGAACCTTGGGTTAATGGAATGAAGGACTAGGAGTGCTATCCAAATTTGCAAATACAGAGATACACAGAAAATTTCTTGAGATGGAATGATGTCTTTGTGGGAAGATTAACTTTTGAACTGCAGGGAAATTTGAATAATAGGATGTCACCTGAGGCATTAAAGTTGGTCACCACATATGGGAGTTGTTTCATTCAATTTCCTAGATTCACTTATGTCAGAATTGGAGGCTTTGAAGATGAACCTTTCAAATTACCCAGATATGCTCTTGACAGCTATGTACTTTTAGAAGTTAGCAGACAACTAGCTCATGTGGATAAGAGATTTGGGATGAAAAGTGAATCTGAAGCAATTTTCCTAGTTGAACTCGGACATTATAGTTGCCAAACTGTTTCTGATACATTGAACTTGGAATTGGAGCTCAAGAAGATGAATTTGCCGCCATATGTTGCTCGGCAGGGGTTCGACAACAAAGAATATGCAATGAAGCAACTGAATGTTGATGTGAACTTCTCACATATACCCCAATTAGAAGATTATTGGGAGGATTGTTGTGATGAATTTGAAGTTCGGAGAAGATTATGGTCGAGGTTCACTTTACAACAAATTATTACTTTGAAATTGCCCATGAACATTGCAGGAATACAAGAAGCGGAAGATGAAGATGTATTAGACCCAGAGTTCAATAAAAGAGTTCATGTGCAACCTATTCCTGAAATTGATTGGGATAGGAAAGAAGAAGAAAATATTCAGTCAAGAACCTTTAATGTAATAAGGAGAACGGAGAAATGGTTAAGAGATTGTAGGCCTAGAATAAAATTTGCTACCGGCTCAGTCGAGAAATCAGTTGAGCAATCTCATGCTGCTATACCAATTTCTTCTTCTAACATTGTTGTTGATATTGCAGGTGTCACTGGTACTCGAAGTGAAAATGTTCAAACCAGAAGACTTAAAGAACCACTGTTTGGCCCCTCATCGGTTCAAGTCACTCGTTCCAGAAATAAAAGGAAAGGTGCAAACATCACAGGAAAATAAACTATCATAGTTCTTGATACTGAGGATGCGCAAGTGAGTATGTGTGAACTAGAAAAAGACATTCCTGCAGCTCAAGATGTAAAGAAAAGGAGCAGTCTGGGAAGACCCCGATCAAGTGACTACTTTGGTGACCATGGATTCATCCGAATGTCAAACGCCACCAGCTAAGATATCCTCAAATGTTTCAAGGTGGTTAGGAGCATCAATAAGTAAGAAATGCAATGTAGTCCCTATCAGTGTACCCATGGAAGATATGGTGAGCAAATACCTCGAAAAAACACCTAAGTCCAAAAAGCTAAAAGCAGAAGCTATGCTGGAGGTGGATGAGAATATAGGGCACTAGGTAGCTGAAGTGGCTAGGCCTATTTCTGACAAAGATCTGGAAAATGCAATGGAGCAGGATTTTGTTGTTGAAAAGCTTGATTTAGGAATTGCTTCAAGGGCTACCGATGCAAAACACTTAGAGTCCTCTACTTAATGAATGTTATCCAGAACATGGAAGGATGAGAAAGACAAATGAGATTTGAAGTAGACCGTGAAGCAGATGGCGGCGTATATTAACACCATTCATCATTGTAGCCCACAACCCCTATCAGAGGTTCCTCAAAATTTTGATCCTAGATCTCCCATGAACCAGAATTTGTTGGATAAGGTTCAGAGAAATCATGTCCTGGCAGAAACCTTTGAAGAGTGGCTTGAGTTCATAATTCAGCAAGGAACAGAGTATATTGCTAATCTGGTAAAGGCGTACGAGGATGCTATGACTGTGACTCAAGAGATGGAAACGGAGGTGTCGGCATGGGAAAAGGAAAGGAAAAAATGGGGCTGCAGTACTGGTTCAAATGAAAGATATATAGAAGTATGGCATCATGAACTTCCTTACAGAAAAGGTAGTAAATGATTTAGATGACAAGGTACTGCATGTGGCCAAGGAAAACATAGAATGGATAAATTCAATCATAAAACAAGGTCATGAAGAGTCCATTAAGTTGCTAAAAGAATTGAAAGAACTCATTGCCGTGATGCAGAAAGACTTGAAGTGCATTGATGTACAAGTTCTGAAGGAGGACGGACAGACCATTGAACAGGTAGTAGATATGGTGTAGAATTTCAAAGGGAAAATCAATTCTGTTAAAGAATCAAAATCCTTTACCCACGATGACTTCACCAGAGTGGCCCGCATTGAATCCATGTTGGTTATCTGTTCAAATCACTTAGAGGTGCGTAAAACTAAAGTCACGCAGGTGGGTATGGATAAAGAAGTCTAGAAGCAACGCATCCTACACATTGGTCTCCCACATTACCAAGTAGTTCATAATTTCTTCGCGGCTCATATGGAGTGGCGAAATATACGTGGCACCACGCACACTTCAGAGACAATTTAGGTTGTTTTCTGTTCTTTTAGTTATGGCTCTATTTACGGCTTGTAGCCGTTTAGTTAAATTTCAATTATAGGCAGTTGTTTCTAGAATTTCATATTTGCATTTAATTTAAAAAGACAATTAAGCCTGGTGGCTATATATATTTGTAAGGATGTTTTTGCGCGATATATATATATATATATATATATATTTGGGGGTAAAACTTGAAGGACCAGACTAATTTCACTAGTAATTTCAGTGAAATACCCATCTTTGAGTGGAATGAAATATATGATACAACTTGAGAAACCTGTGTGTTTTGAATGCGTAAAATTTCTGTTGGAATGATGATGTGTTCATGTATCAATTTCTTTTCTCTGATTTTTCATTTGAAGTCTGCGAATCAATTTGGTAAATGAAACTAGCTGCGAGCTTTTGAATTTTCTGATTCCCCTTGTCCTATGAGACATGAGTGAGTGTCAATCAGAATTCAAACATTCTTTTATCATTCTGAGAGTTAATTTCCATTTGAGATCAAATGTCTGATTATGAATTTCATTATCCATCATTAAACATTCATATTGTGTTGACTATTGAATGTTGAAGCCTTTTGTTTACTTTCTGGTTAAAAGTGAATCACATAAAGAGAAAGTTATTCAAAATTCATTGAATATTATATAGGGAGTTGTACCTTAATGCAGAGGGTAAGAACAATAATTATTTACCCAATTGCTGGTTATCATTGGTTTTCTATTTGGGCAACAGGGGTATTTATTTGTAAATTTTGAGAAATCCAATCCGTTAACCAACAGATTTTTGGCAACTCTACTGGGGAGTCGAATAATAAGATTAGTTTTATAGCCATAATTTGCTTTGAATTGGTTCGTAGTTCATTTTGAAGACTATAGGGTGTGAGGACACTGGAGACTAGAAGATATACTAGATCCCAAAGGCGAGAAGGATTAGTGGATTTGAATTTTGAAGAATTGCAAAGCCTAAATTCCTTCCCTTCCTTCACACCTCAAAGAAGGGCAAGAAGTAGGCCCCCAAGATCTCCTTCTGTTCCTTCCCAATCCTCTATTTCTCACTCCTTGACCTTACATGGTGTTGTCTTTCCCATTGTGATTAATCCCACCCCTCTGAATATTGTCCTTCCTATGGCTGCAAATAATCCCTGGGGTCTAGCAGTAGGACCACTTGCCCTTGGAGCAAATTTGAATCCCTTACCTAAAGGTTCTAGAGAACATTTACCTAAGTTTAATGGTGATGGAAAATTTACAGTTGATGAGCATTTTAATGCTTTTAATGTTGCATGTGGCATGTTGGCGGTTCAACATGAAGATGTAGTAGTAAGGTTGTTTATTCAAACATTGACTGGAATAGTAGTCGACTGGTTTTACCATTTGCTAAATGGTGTAATAACAAACTGGCAGGATTTGAAAACTAGGTTCGAGGATAGGTTTAAAGTGGCAGAAGATGACCATTCTCTTTTAGCCCAATTAGCTCAACTGAAAAAGGAAATACCTGAATCCATGAGAGACTTTGTGGCAAGGTTTGACAAGATTGTTCATAAGATTCCAGTTAATCGGAGACCTTCTGATGATAATTTGAAATGTTTCTTCATTAAAGCAATGCCTGCAGAAATAAGTTTCTTTATTCATAGACAAAGGGTCCAGGACTTAGCCACTGCCAAAACTACTATAGTGGAATTAGAAGATGATTTGATTAATGCAGACAAATGGAGAAGAGATGTTCAAGCTGCTAACTCACAACCATCAACTTCCACAACTCCCTCTAATCTCGTAATCCAAAGATTGGTTAATGATGTGATCACCCTCAAGAGACAGCTCCCCAAGGATAACACATCCTATCTTCAACCTTATCAAGACATTCCAAGATGGCCTAATAATCAGCCTACCAGAATAGGAAATAAAGCTTTACAATTGCCCCCAACTCAGCAAAGACTAGCCATTGAAGCACCCCCTCCCAAGAGAAATATGTGCGTCTTTCATTTAATAGATGACCACGATGGTAATTCTTGTCTAGAAATGGTGAGACATGCACAAATGCTTAGTACAGGAGAGGTTCTAAATGAACCTGGCTCAATAGAGGAAATTCATGGACAACTTGGCAACTCTGGAATACACTTCCTTGAATATGAATCTAAAATAGATAGACGAGGAGATATATTGGTAACCCTTGAAGATCCCTCTTGTGCCGTTTTCACTAGAAACCAGCATCAATTTAAAAATACAAGCACTCCAGCATCCTATGAAAATTCAACTAAGGGTAAGGAACCTATGAACCGAAGTTTAGAAGTAAGTTCAAAGGTTCAAGAGGTTCAAATATTGAAGTGACCTGAGTCTGATATCCCTTTTGATATTGTTGAGTTTTGTAAAATGTCAAAAATTCAAATCTCTACTGCTGAATACCTCAGGTTGAATCCCAAAGAGCTAGAAAAGTTGATTCAGTATGTGCAGAGGGAAAATTTCCAGTTGCATCCCTCAGATGTATTGTCAAACTTTGAGTCTTTACCATTCAATACTGAAGCTCAGTTAACAAAACAAGCCAATGCTTTTACATCAAAAGAGCCAGTTAATGAATCTGTAGGACCATCACATGTTCTTGACTAGAAACCTGAGCCTTTCTATGTATCCCTATTTATTAATGGTTATAAACTTAATAACTGTATTATTGATTCGGGAGCTTTAGATAATATAATGCCTTCCACAGTGGCCAAAGCCTTAGGACTCACACTTACTAAAACCTTTGGTAAATGCTTCTCAATGGATTCTAAACAAATTCCTTTACTTGGTCAGATCAAAGATGCTCAAGTGGCTTTAGCAGTTCATCCCAATAAAAGAGTAAAGCTCACAATATTGGTTGTTGATATTCCAGCGAGTTACGGAATGTTGTTGAGTAGAACTTTTTGTAAAGACCTAGGTGGTGAGATTAAAATGGATTGGTCTGAGGCAATGATTCCTATAGGAAGACAAAAGATTACTCTCATACCAGAACCAAAATCCAAATTTACAGTGTTTCCTTCAGAGGATCCAAAATCACAAATATTGTATCAGGAATGTGAATTTGGTAACTACTTGCTTTTCTCTGATGACACTAAAAATATGTCAGGAGATGTAGATGATCACACTGCAAGGTTGTGGATAATGACATTTGACGGGAGTTGTGCATCTGCTGGATCCGGCACTGGAGTGGTACTTATTTCTCCACAGGGTGAGAATTTTCCTTTTTCATTTAAGTTGGAGTTTAAAAATACAAATAATACCGCAGAATATGAGGCATTGTTGCTAGGAATTGAGCAAGCCAAGAAGAAAGGGATTAAACTATTGTGTGCTAAAGGTGATGCATAATTGATTGTTAATCAGGTACGCAATCGTTATTCAGTGAAAAATGGGAGGCTCAAGCATTATAGAAATAGAATTTGGGATGAAATTGAGTATTTTGATGCGTTTTCAATAGAAGCTATTCCTAGAAGTCAAAATTCTCACACAGATTCCCTAGCGGTATCAGCATCATTACTACTTCCACATCTGGATTTTGGTATAGATGTTTACAGAATTGAAGTAGTTTATCACCCAAATGTCCCTGATAATTCAGATTTCTGGCAAGTGTTTGAAGATGATAAGCATATTGATAAGTTCTTACAAAATGTTGCTATGTTTGCTTCTTCTTATTTTGAAGGTTCAGAAAACCAATGTAATGAATTTTGTCCAGATGAGAAGGGAAGCTTCAGAGAGGGAGTAGTTCAACTTAAGAGAAATCGAATTCCAAAAGGATTGGTAACTTTAGAGAGCCTGTTCGACCGCAATGACAAGTCTGTAAGAAGAACTGATTCCCACGATGCTTATACATCAGGTGAATATGAGAAGATTAATATTGGTGAGGAAAAGAATCAAAAAATGGTCAATTTGGGTAAATGTTGCACTCCGAAAGAAAGACATTTGTACATCGAACTATTGAGAAATTTTCTTGATGTTTTTGCCTG
The DNA here is from genome assembly GCF_030272615.1 of Cryptomeria japonica. NCBI lineage: Eukaryota > Viridiplantae > Streptophyta > Pinopsida > Cupressales > Cupressaceae > Cryptomeria > Cryptomeria japonica. Next base: position 398,105,136 of record NC_081410.1, read on the forward strand.
GTCCTATGAAGATTTGAAATATTTTAGAGATGGTAAATTTCAGCATCATATTCCCCTAAAGCCAGAAGCGACTCCTTTCAGGCAGAAATTAAGGAATTATAACCCAAAGGTTGTAGATGCAATTTTCAAAGAAATAGATAAAATGCTTCAGGCGAGGATAATCTATCCAATTCATCATTCAACATGGGTGGCTAACATTGTTCTGGTTCGCAAGAAAAACGGAGAGATAAGAATTTGTGTTGATTTTCAGAATCTAAATCAGGCTAGCCTAAAAGATAATTATCCTTTACCTGCAATGGATCACATTCTCCAAACTGTCGTCGGGTCTGAGATGATGTCTATGCTTGACGGTTTCTCTGGTTATAATCAAATAAGCATGGCAAAAGAAGATCAACACAAAACCGCCTTTACAACACCATGGGGAACTTTTGCCTATAATCGCATGCCTTTCGGTCTAATAAATGTTGGAGCTACTTTCCAAAGGGCAATGAACCTTTCTTTTGGTCATCTGATTGGTAAAATCATTGTTGTGTATCTAGATGATTTGACAGTTTTCTCCAAGAAAAGGGAAGATCATTTCAAGGATTTAGAAACTGTGTTGCAAAGGTGTCGAGATCATGGTATTTCCCTTAACCCAAAGAAATCAGTTTTTTGTGTTACTGAAGGAAGGCTTTTAGGACATATAGTTTCTCAAGATGGTATCAAGATTGATCCTGATCGTGTTAAAGCAATTCAACAGTTAAGTTTGCCGTTAGACAGGAGTGGTGTCAAATCATTCTTTGGGTAGGTGAGCTTTCTTAGGAGATTTGTGCCAGATTTCACTGAAATCACTAAGCATATTGTAGGAATGATGAGTGAGAAACAGATCTTTAAATGGAAAGAGGATGCAAAGAAAGCTTTTGAAGAAGTTAAAAAGGCCATTGCTCATGCTCCAACATTAATTGATCCTGATTTCAAAAAAGGTTTCATTATTTATTGTTATGCATCAGAACACACAATGTCCAGTATTCTCCTGCAGAAGAATGAACTTGGTGAAGAGTTTCCTATTGCATTTATGAGTATTCCACTTAAAAAGCATGAGTTAAACTATTCATTGAATGAGAAGCAGGCTTTCACAATTGTTAAAGCTGTTAAACATTTTAGATATTACATATTGCATTCTCATTCAATTGTCTTTGTGCCTAATTCTACTGTTAAAAGTATCTTGACTCAACAAGAGGTGGGATGAATAATAGAGCAACTTGGGTTTCAAAGGTTCAAGAATTTGATTTGAATATCAGGCCAATGAAGTTAGTTCGTGGATAGGGATTGTGTCGTCTAATGGCAGAAAATAAAGAAGAAGAAGAAAGTTTGCCTTTAGCTCTTTTTGTTAGCCTTCAGGATGAATGGTTCACTGATGTAGCCTTTTTCCTGATATATGGAGAATGTCCTACACATTTGTCCGCCAGAGAAAAGAGAAACCTGAAATTAAAAGCGGCTAAATATGTTATTTTTGGTGACATATTATATAAGAAAGGTCCGGATGGAACCTTCCTGAGATGTGTGGATAAAGCACAGCGTGAGTCTTTGCTGAGGTCATTTCATGATGATGCTTGTGGAGGTCATTTCTCCTCTACAGTCACCACATACAAAATATTAAGAAATTGCTATTATTGGCCCGGTATGTTTAAAGATGCTTAAGTTTGGGTTGCAAAGTGTGATAAATGTAAATTCTTTTTAGGGAAACCACAATTAGCTGCTTTACCTCTCAAGCCAATAGTTGTGGAAGAACCTTTTAAGCAATGGGGAGTAGATTTAATTGGTCTACTAACGCCTTCTTCCAGTGCTGGGCATACACATATTCTCATGGCTACAGATTACTTTACTAAATGGGTAGAAGTAGTGCCTGCTAGGAGAACAACCTCAGAAGTAATATGTGAGTTCTTAAAGGAAAATATTCTGGTTCGTTTTGGAGTACCATTGAAGATAGTGACTAATAATGCTGCAAGTTTTTCTTCTACAGAAATATCCATGTTTTGTTATGATCACGGTATTTCCTTGGCGCATTCCTCTAACTATTATCCACAAGGTAACGGCCAGGCAGAATTCGGTAACAAAAATCTGATAAACATCATGAAGAAATTGGTTAACAAAAATGCTAAGGATTGGCATAAGAAGTTATATGAGGCCCTGTGGGTGGACAGGACATCACCAAAATGAGCAATTGGTATGTCACCCTTTGAACTTGTGTATGGTATTGGGGCTCAGCTCTCACTTCCTCTTGAATTGGCAGCTTCCAAGTTACAGACAGTTATTGAAGATTCACATTTTCAAAATGCACTGGAAAGGAGGATTATGCATTTGGCTAGAATAGAAGAGGAAAGGGAAAAGTTGTTTGACCACATTACAAAACATCAGCAGTGGGTTAAACAGATTTTTGACAATAAAGCGAGGCCAAGGAAATTTATGCAGGGAGATCAAGTTCTACTCTGGGACAAAAGAAGGGAAACGAGAGGAGCACATGGAAAATTTGAGTCCTTGTGGAAAGGTCCATTTCTAATTCATGAGGTGAAGGGATCAAATTCTTTCAAGCTCGCGTATATGGATGGTACTATCCTTCCCTCGTCTTATAATGGACAGGATCTCAAGCTCTACAAATTGTAAGTGAGTGTCCCTCGCATTTTTCTGTACATAGCTCAGTTTTGTTGTGTTGGTTTTGTTGTGTCAAGCCGTTCCTATTTTGTATCCTCATCCTTGTTTTAGTGCAAAACTAGAGATCCTAAGTTCCTTCCTAGTCCTTCACAGTCCTGTTCCCCAGCCAAAGCCAATTGTTGCCCCCTTTTTATTTTTTGTTTATAGCCTATCAAAAAAAAGAGGGTAATTATTTTCTAGGACTTAAGTCTTCATTAAATGAACTTCGTACTCATTTGTCAAACCTTTAATAAAGTTCACAATTCGAGTTCAAGAGAAATGCGTTCCATAAAGTTCCAAGTTGTCATTAGCATAGTCATTGAACTTGAACTTTGAACCTTGACGGTTAAAGGTTCAAGGTTAAATCGGTCTTTTGCCTTGTGTTTTGCGGCTGTCTTTTCAGTGTTTGTCTTGTGTTTGCTTTGAACTTGAACCATTGAACTTTTGTTTTGAAACAGTTCAAGGTTCAAGGTTCATTCCTGTGATTTTGAACATTCCTTTTGTCTCTTTCTGCTTGTTCACAAATGTGACTTGTTGTCATTGAACTTTGAACCAATGAACTTCTTTAAAAATGAGTTCAAGGTTCAAAGCGGTGTTTTCAACTTAGCTCGTTGGTGTCATGAAAAAAAAGGTGGCACAATCAAAACAGAAATTTCCTTGGTTTTCATGTTTTCAAATTGTAATTATGGAAACAATCATGAGAAGGCATGTCGACTGTGTGGAGTTGATTTCTAATTAATAAGCATGTCAGAATTATATCAAATCACAAGTGGTTTCACATGGAGAATAAGCTGGGATGAAGCGTGTGTTGGATCATTTCAGTCTTTTCTCTCTTTAAATATGGGGCATCTCAGGTAAGGTAATTATTATTGCCATTGACAAAGAGTGGAGATGGAGAAGGTAATTTAGCTCAGTTCTTCCGAGGGTTTCATAGTTTGATGTTGAAGACAGGTGAGTTCTATTGCTTATTTTCCCCTGCTCTGTTTAGTTCTAAAAATTGGAAAGTGTAATTCTTTGCTTCGGAATTGAATGTTGTTTGATTGATGCAATTTAAAGCAAAAAAGAGACCGATTCTGCCCAAATTGGGTCAAACATCATGCCTGGTTAGTACCCTTCCAGAGTTAGATAATACAGCCTTCATTCAGGATGAGTTAGATAACTTTATAGAGAGGGCCAAGAACCCGATAGCTAATTCCATGATGGAAAAGATAGTTCATAGTGGTCTTATTGAGGCCGTTGCATTCCCAATTGCTGCTCCTTGCCCAGAATTAGTATATACATGTATGAAACGATATGATGCTCGTAATAGGTGTATTAGAGCCAATAATGGAGACATGCTAGTGCGGATTGACAGAGAAACTGTAATGGCTACAATTGGAATTCCTCACAAAGAGCCATATGAAGATTGGTCCATAGGAACCTCATACGTATTTTCTCTAAGAAGAGAAGTGTTTATCGGAGTGTCATAGCCATGAGCTGGCTCCTTAAAATACAAAAGGGAGGTTATAGATTGCCCAAACCCTTAACAAGAGAGCATTTCATCATAGAAGTTAGGGATATTGTGGTTCTTTTGAATAGGCTTAAGGGGAATTCACATGCCTTCTATTGGGAGGATTGGATGTATTTTTACATTCAGGTGTTATTAGCTGGTGAGAAATACCTGGACTGGGCACAAGTAATTGCTGAGAGATTGCATGAAGGGTTGAGTAATTTTGTTGGAACAACTAATTTTCACATGACTTCATACTTGTTCTATATTTTAGCATGTATCAGAGAATGGCCAGGATTACATCAGGAACCCTCAGCTAATGGAATGAAGGTCTATGAGTGCTATCCACATTTGCAAATATAGAGATACACAGAAAATTTCTTGAGATGGAATGATGTCTTTACGGGAAGATTAACTTTTGAACTGTAGGGAAATTTGAATAATAGGATGTCACCTGAGGCATTAAAGTTGGTCACCACATATGGGAGTTGTTTCATTCAATTTCCTAGATTCACTTATATCAGAATTCGAGGCTTTGAAGATAAACCTTTCAGATTACCCAGATATGCTCTCGACAGCTATGTACTTTTAGAAGTTAGCAGACAGCTAGCTCATGTGGATAAGAGATTTGGGATGAAAAGTGAATCTGAAGCAATTTTCCCAGTTGAACTCAGACATTATAGTTGCCAAACTATTTATGATGCATTGAGCTTGGAATTGGAGCTCAAGAAGATGAATTTGCTGCCATATGTTGCTTAGCAGGGGTTCGACAACAAAGAATATGCAATGAAGCAACTGAATGTTGATGTGAACTTCTCACATATACCTCAATTAGAAGATTATTGGGAGGATTGCTGTGATGAATTTGAAGTTTGGAGAAGATTATGGTCGAGGTTCACTTTACAACAAATTATTACTTTGAAATTGCCCATGAACATTGCAGGAATACAAGAAGTGGAAGATGAAGATGTATTGGACCCAGAGTTCAATAAAAGAGTTCATGTGCAACCTATTCCTGAAATTGATTGGGATAGGAAAGAAGAAGAAAATATTCAGTTAAGAACCATTAATGTAATAAGGAGAATGGAGAAATGGTTAAGAGATCGTAGGCCTGGAATAAAATTTGCTGCTGGCTCAGTCGAGAAATTAGTTGAGCAATTTCATGCTGCTATACCAATTTCTTCTTCTAACATTGTTGTTGATATTGCAGGTGTCACTGGTACTCGAAGTGAAAAGGTTCAAACCAGAAGAATTAAAGAACCACTGTTTGGCCCCTCATCGGTTTGAGTCACCCGTTCTAGAAGTAAAAGGAAAGGTGCAGACATCACAGGAAAAGAAACCATCATAGTTCTTGATACTGAGGACGTGCAAGTGACTATGGGTGAACTAGAAACAGACATTCCTGTAGCTCAAGATGCAGGTAAAGAAAAGGAGCAGTCTGGGAAAGGCCCCGATCAAGTGACTACTTTGGTGACCATGGATTCATCTGAATGTCAAACGCCGCTAGCTAAGATATCCTCAAATGTTCAAGGTGGTTAGGAGCATCAATAAGTAAGAAATGCAATGTAGTCCCTATCAATGTACCCATGGAAGATATGGTGAGCAAATGCCTCGGAAAAACACCTAAGTCAAAAAAGCTAAAAGCAGAAGCTATGCTGGAGGTGGATGAGAATACAGGGCACTGGGTAGCTGAAGTGGCTAGGCCTATTTCTGACAAAGATCCAGAAAATGCAACGGAGCAGGATTTTGTTGTTGAAAAGCTTGATTTAGGAACTGCTTCAAGGGCTATTGATGCAAAACACTTAGAGTCCTCTGCTAAACGAATGTTGTCCAGAACATTGAAGGATGACAAAGACAAACGAGAGTTGAAGTAGACCATGAAGCAAATGGCAAAGTATATTAACACCATTCATCATCCCAGCCCACAGCCCCTGTCACAGGTTCCTCAAAATTTTGATCCTAGATCTCCCATGAACCAGAATTTGTTGGATAAGGTTTAGAGAAATCATGTCCTGGCAGAAACCTTTGAAGAGTGGCTTGAGTTCATAATTCAGCAGGGAACAGAGTATATTGCTAATCTGGTAAAGGCATATGAGGATGTTGTGACTGTGACTCAAGAGCTGGAAACGGAGGTGTTGGCGTGGGAAAAGGAAAGGAAAAAATGGGCTGCAGTACTAGTTCAAATGAAAGATGTACAAAAGTATGGCGTCATGAACTTCCTTATAGAAAAGATAGTAAATGATTTAGATGACAAGGTACTGCATGTGGCCAAGGAAAACATAGAATGGAGAAATTCAATCATAAAATAAGGTCATGAAGAGTCCATTAAGTTGCTAAAAGAATTGAAAGAACTCATTGTCGTGATGCAGAAAGACTTGAAGTGCATCAAAGTACAACTTATGAAGGAGGACAGACATACCATTGAACAGGTAGTAGATATGGTGCAGAATTACAAAGGGAAAATCAATTCTATTAAAGAATCAAAATCCTTTACCCACGATGACTTCACCAGAGTGGCCCGCATTGAATCCATGTTGGTTGTCTGTTCAGATCACTTAGAGGTGCATAAAACTAAAGTCACACAGGTGGGTATGGATAAAAAAGTCTAGAAGCAATGCATCCTGCACATTGGTCTCCCGCATTACCAAGTAGTTCATAATTTCTCCGCGGCTCATATGGAGTGGCGAAATATACGTGGCGCCACACACACTTCAGAGACAATTTAGGCTATTTTCTATTCTTTTAGTTATAGCTCTATTTACAGCTTGTAGCCGTTTAGTTAAATTTCAGTTATAGGTGGTTGTTTCTGGAATTTCATATTTGCATTTTATTTAAAAAGACAATTAAGCCTGGCGGCTATATATATTTGTAAGGATGTTTTTGCGTGATATATATATATATATATTTTTTTTTTTGGGGGGGGGTAAAACTTGAAGGACCTGACTAATTTCACTAGTAATTTCAGTGAAATACCCATCTTTTAGTGGAATGAAATATATGATACAACTTGAGAAACCTGTGTGTTTTGAATGCGTAAAATTTCTGTTGGAATGATGATGTGTTCACGTATCAGTTTCTTTTCTTTGATTTTTCATTTGAAGTCTGCGAATCAATTTGGTAAATGAAACTAGCTATGAGCTTTTGAATTTTCTGATTCCCCTTGTCCTGTGAGACATGAGTGAGTGTCAATCAGAATTCAAACATTCTTTTATCATCCTGAGAGTTAATTTCCATTTGAGATCAAATGTCTTATTATGAATTTCATTATCCATCATTAAGCATTCATATTGTGTTGACTAATGAATGTTGAAGCCTTTTGTTTACTTTCTGGTTAAAAGTGAATCACATAAAGAGAAAACTATTCAAAATTCATTGAATATTATATAGGGAGCTATACCTTAATGCAGAGGGTAAGAACAATAATTATTTACCCAACTACTGGTTATCATTGGTTTTCTATTTGGGCAACAGGGGTATTTATTTGTAAATTTTGAGAAATCCAATCCGTTAACCAACAGCAAGAACATGTAAACAATGTCAAATCCATAGGAATTTGATTCATGCACCGGCAAAAGAACTACATGCTTTAGCAACATCTTGGCCTTTTTGTCAATGGGGACTTGATCTAGTAGGAAAGATAAATCCTTCTTCATCTAATGGAAACAAATTCATTCTTGTCGCTACTAAATATTTTACAAAATGGATCGAAGCTGTACCTCTCATCAACATCATAGGAAAACAAATTGCTGCATTTATCTTGAATTATATCATCTATCGCTATGGAATACCAATGACCATTATCACTGATAATGGGCGACCATTCAAGAATCAAGATGTACAAGAGCTATGTGAGAAGTTCAAAATCCAGCATAGATTCTCCACACCATATTACCCACAAGGAAATGGGCAGGCAAAAGCATCTAACAAAACTATCCTGAAAATTCTTAAAAAGATAGTGAATGATGTTGGGAAAGATTGGCATATCCAACTAAACCCTGCTCTATGGGCTTACTACACTAGTATCTGCACACCGATAGGTGCCACACCTTTCTCTCTTGTATATGGATCAGAAGCCATATTGCCAATCGAAGTAGAGATACCCTCTCTACATGTATCACTAAAAGGTCTTATCCCAGATGAAGAACGAAGAGTATCTAGACTGCAAGAGTTAGAACTAATCCATGAATGCAGACACAATGCCTTTGATCATCTAAAGGTATATCGACAAAGAATGTGTCAGAGCTATAATCATAAGTTCAAACCAAGAATATTTCAAGTTGGAGAACTAGTGCTAAAGAAAAATCTATGCAACCATGCAGATCGAGAAAAGAAAGGAAAATTTGAACCAAACTGGTTAGGTCCGTTTGTGGTCACAATAGTATTTGGGTCAGGAGCATATCAGTTATCAACACAAGAAAAAGATCAGCTCAAGGAACCTATCAATAGCATGCACCTGAAAAAGTTCTATGTCTGAAAAATAAAAAAAATAAAAAACATTGAAAAATCAGAAGAAAAAATCAAAAATAGTGAAAAATTAGAAAAAAATCAAAAACAGAGAAAAATTAGAAAAATCCTAAAAAGTGAAAAAGTAGAAAATCCAAAAAAAAATTAAAAAAATCAAATATCAGAAAAAGTGCAATAAAAACAGATGGTGAAAATCCATCTATTAGTTCATGCATTTTTCCGCTTGCATTCATTTTCCATTAGCGTTGATCATCATGAAGCCTTTATACATATGCAAGCATCCCAGGTGGCTTCTTACTATGGTTTGGATCATTGGATATATCATAACGAATTTGTTTCTAGGCTTGAGGCAAAATCCTACACCTAGCTGGGGGCAAAACTTTTGATCAATTTTGAGCTTAATCAAACAAGTAGACCAAATAGTTAGACAAATCTTATCGAGCGAAAACCGAGACAAATCCAACATTGAACACAAGATCAAACTATCAACTATCAAGCTATCACAAAGTCAATCTAAGCACATCACACACTTTTTAGTGGAATAATATCTTTTGAATGATTGATTGTAACATGATTGTTCAACTTTTCTATATTACTTTTCTCTATCATGATTTTTGAGTGACTCCGGGATGTCATTGACTAGAGGAACAAGGAAGAAACATGATATTTTTCTTGTCTACTATCTGAAAATTAATCATGAATATGTGCAAATTTGTCTCAGGACATGATCATCAGAATATCATTGAAGACATTTCCGATTTGCGTATTGAAATGATTAATACTGCCTGTTTTACGTAAGCAACACTCGGGTCATCTCGATTTGATTATACCTCGATGCTTGTGTTAACTCGCTATATCAAAAGCCAGGAAAGAAGTGCTCAGGTCATCATGGTTTAATTATACCATCGATGTTTGCACTCACTTCCCACATTTCAAAACCTCAATGATGACAAAAACGCAAAATAATCCAGTGACTGGTCCGGTCATAGCTTTGCATTCCATTGCATTTCATTTGCATTTTAGATTGCATTTCATTCTTGCATGGGATCCAACAAAGCTCCTTTTATCCAAGGATAAATCTATCACAGGAATCATCAAAGTATCATCACAAATGTATACGCAATCAGAATGATGACTCATCTCTCTCATGATATTATCGACCTAGCTCAAATCTTATGCTATCTCTCTCAACAGAACCAACAATCAGCATATTCAAAATATTTTTGCAACTTGATATCAACAAAATGTCAGTTCTTTATCTAATCAACCTTATCAAATCAAATCAATCAATCAAACCTAATCAATTCTATTACGTCTTATACAAGATGTATCCTTCCTGAAACCAGATGATCTGATTCTGATTCATGTCTTATATAGGATGTATCCTTCCTGAAACTAGACGTTCTGATCATGTCTTATACAGGATGAATCCTTCCTGAAACCAGACGCTTTGATCATCGTTGTCTTATACAGGATGAATCCTTCTTGAAACCAGACTGAATCAAATCAATCAAGATTTTTCAATCTTATCAGCCTAAGCAATCAAAATAATCAAAGAACTCACATTTTCATCAAACCACAGTTGTAGAAATCAAATCAAATCTATCAGGATATCAATCTCGCAAAACTCCAAAGATCAATTATCTCAATTGATCTCCCGAGGGGGCATCATCATACCAGGATTTAGCAATCAAGAGCTGGGGCATCCTATCAAATCAATACCATCATCAAAATGAGATTATTCTTTGAATCAACGCATCATCACACCTCGCTTCAAAGAGGGGCAAAATGTATACACCTAAAAATGGTCTGAAGATAATTAGTTAAATAAGCAATTATTTAATTAATCTCTCCTCCCCAATTTAATTGAATTCAATAAGCAATTTGATTAAATCTCTCTTTCATCTACTTATTAATAAATCTAAGGATTTATTAAATAGGTTCATTTCATTTCACCCCTTTAATTAATTAATTCAAATTAATTAATTCCCCCATCAAAATCATTTCTTCTAAATCTCCTAATTAATTAAAACAATTCAAATCATGAGTTGTTGAGATTAATTAGCCATTTTCCTAATATTTGAATTTTCAAATTCAAATTCTCCTAACTTCTACCACTCCTAAACTTAACCATTCCTAAACCTAACCCATTCTATCTACCCCCATATCCCCTTTCATCCAACATCTTCTAGAACCTTTGTGACACTTGTCACTAAGTGTTCCCTTTAATCCAACTCCCTTTGCCAACCTCCTCCAATTTAACCATTGATATCTTCAAATCAATCTCAACCGTTGATTCATGCCAACTCACCCCTAGCCTTGGAAAATCCTATAAATAGACCCTATTTTGGAGAACAAAAGGCCAATTCATGAATTTAGCCACTTTACTAATTCATGCTCAATTTTAGCTCATTTGTATTGTTACTATAGGCATCTAGCTTATAGCTTATTATCTTTAGCAATGTTATCATGCTCATTTCAGCTTAACTCTTGTCTTAATCATGCTAGGATAATCATGAATTCATATAGCTTAATCATGCTATCATGCTAGATCATTCATCTTAATCATTCAAATCCTCCATCTAAGTGTAGTCAAGTCATTGGAATTTGCATACTAAGATCTGAGAGCAAAATCCACACTCACATTTACTAGGAGGCAATAAGTCGATTAGCTATGGTTTTACGTTTCATTGATTTAATCTACTAACCATGCTTGCAATGATTTATTGAGTGTTTTGTGTTGCAGGAACAGGTATAATAGGTATGCCACACAAATACACGACACCAAGCTCTAGGTACTTGTTTCAATCCATATAAAGCTTTCCTTAACTTGCAAACCATATTTGTATCGTCTGATAGTGAAAAACCATTAGGTTGCTCAATATAAACTTCCTCATCAGGATCCCCATTCAAAAATGCACATTTAACATCCATCTAATAAACCTTGTAGTTTTTACAAGCAACATAGGCAAGAAATAATCTTACAGCTTCAATCCTATCTACATGTGCAAAAGTCTCTATATAATCAATTCCTTCCTTCTGAGAATATCCTTTACAAACCAATCTAGCCTTATTCCTTATAACTTGACTATCCTCATTCAATTTATTCCTAAAAACCCATTTAGTTCGAATAACATTTTTATTTTTAGGCCAGGGAACCAAAGTCCATGTGTTATTTTTCTCAATATGATCTAATTCTTCTTCCATAGCTTTCAACCAATATTCATCTTTACATGCCTCAATTACTAATACTAGTTCAACTTGTGAAATTAAATATGCCTCATTAGTTGAAAGTATTCTTCTTGTCATCACTCCATTTCTCTTATCCCCAATGATCATATCTTCTGAATGATTCAATCTCACATAGCTTGTTGGAATTTGCATGAATATTGCATTAATGATATGTTATGTTGTCATTGATGTCAATTGAACCGGTAATGATATTAATGATGTTGCTGATATTGTTGTTGATATTGTCTTCTAACCAGTAGGAAGAGCTTTGTGAAGGTTATTATAAACTGGTATGTAAGTTTGTGAGTTGAACCGGTAATCAGAGTAAAAGGTTAAAAAACTTTTTATGTTATGTAACCAGTAAAGCCTACCAGTTGTTTTTGCTAAACCCTAACCGACTAAGGTTGTTGAATTGGTTATGTTGGTTTATGATCTGATGTTGAGCAGTAATGATGGTGACACGTAAGATCATTGTATGAAGACAAGCTCAAAATGTTTTGGTGCATTTGTTTGTCTATGGAAGGAACAAAATGTATTGCATCTAATGCAAAGCACATTATGAGTTACTGAGCTCGATGAAGCGGTAATCAAGGAGTAGTTGAGGTTTACTTGATTGATGTGATGGGATTGCTATGAAATCCAATGGTCATGCTTGTACCGACTTGTTTGTAATCTCGATGAGAGGATTAGATTTTTGTTGTGTTACTAACCTAATTGATTTGTATTTAAGGTCGATGAAGATGTTTTGTTTTTGTGTTGGCAAGAGTTGGCAGAAATCAGTTGAGTGTGTGGTTGCCTAATCGGAGAATGAGTTTGCAATTTGAGTAAAGGCAGATAGAAGCTTAAATGGATCTGATCAAGCAAATGTAGTGTTATTCAGATAGATCAAGAAACTCCTATTGTTTTATGACAATTACAATAGAATTGAAATCCCCTAACCAGCTAAGCTCTAACAAGCTTGGTTACTTATTAAATCCTCTAACAAGGTGGTCCATTAGATTGGATTTTCAAATCCTCTACTGAGGTTACTCCTTATAGGGTATTTTCTTCTAACAAGGCATTTGTATTCAATCCCTTAACTGGGTGATTCCTAACAGGATCAGTTCTTAACAGGACTTTTGTAAAAGCTTTAACAGGCTAGGCTCCTAACAGGGCGAACTTCAGAAGAGTTCAAATATTTTCTTGTGAGTCTCATCTCACCATGGTTTTTACCTATTTGGGTTTTCCACATATAAATACTTGTGTCATGTGGTGAATGTTTTGTGGTTATGATCTTATGATTTATTTGATTAATTATTTCTGATAAGGCATGATAACTGGAAGTGTTGAGAAATGAAGAATTTGGATGTTTGCAAGGTTGATATTGTTTACTGTTAAGTTGCTATAACAGTCAACTGGTATTCTTATGAGTATTGATCTTGAAAGTGGTATTTCATTGATAGGTTTACTTTGTGAGTTTGAGTTTGAGTTTGGGAAGTTTGTATCAGTTTTTCTAGTTACTAATTCACTCCCCCCCCCTCTCAGTAATCTACTGGATACTTATTCTTTCATCATACCATCAATTGGTAACAGAGCATGTCATGTCCTCTAAGATCTAACCCTAACAACTTGAGTAAAAGATCTTCTATATCATGATGAAGAAGGAAGGTCCAAAGTTCAACAAAGATAACTATAAGATATGTAGCAACAAAATAAAGATCTACATTAAGAGTTTGGGAAGTCAGTATTGGGATCATGTAGAAACTTAGTATATTTCACCTATTGGAACTCTAACTAATGATAAGAAGAAAGAACAACAAGAAAATCATCAAGCACTGGAATCTATTATCAGTTCCCTGTTTGATGTTGAATATGTAGATGTTCATGGTCTTGACACTACATATGAAGTATGGAAAAAACTTTAATAGATTTATAGCAGTGATCAACATGTTAAGATTGATAAAGAGGAGAGTCTAAGAGGAAAGTTTGATGACATGAGGATGTCTGAAGGTGAGAATATCCAACAGTATGGTCAAATGATAAAAGAGATAGTCGGTGAAATTAAGAGTGCATGAGGGAAAGTGGAAGATTCCACAGTGATCAGTAAGGTACTGAGAACCTTGCTACCAGTTTATGCTATTCGAGTTGCAACTATTTAGGAGCTGAAGTCTATTGAAAAAACTAAGGTAACTCTTGACTCCATCATTGGCAAGCTTACTGCTTTTGAATTAAACAGTTATGATGGTAGTGTACAAAAATCCAAGTTTACATTTAGAGCTTCTGTTTCTAATCCATTTGTGAGAAAAAATAGAGATACTAGTCATGGTTATGAATCTAGATCTAGCAGAGGTGTTGATGATGAAGATAGTTTAGTGGAGCTTGAAGCATTGTTGGAAAAGCGGTTGCCCAGAGGCACTGATAAATATAGAGGTAAACTACCTTTAAAATATTTTGCATGCAACAAGATTGGTCACATAGCGAATAGCGACTAATTGTCCTAACGATTAAAATGAACACAAGAGAGAGAAATTCAAGAAGTGTAAGGGTAAAGAAAAGAGAGATTGTCTTATTGCTATTGATGGTGGTATCATTGATGAAGATGATGATGCTAGTGAAGGTATTGTGTTTGTAGCTATTAAGGAAGAGATATCAAACCAGAAGGCATTAGTATCTAGGATGGATAACTCTGATGATTGGATCATTGATAGTGGTTGTTCACATCATATAATTGGTGATCAGAGCAAATTTATTTCCCTGAAAGAATTTGATGGAAGTGTAGTTAGATTTGGCAATGACTCACCCTACATGGTTAAAGGTAAAGGAGTTATTTCTCTTAATGGGAAGAGCAGTGCATACGATATCTACTGGGTTGAAGGACTAAAGCACAATCTCTTGAGTGTGGCATAAATCAATGATAAAGGATACCCACTGGATTTTAAAAATGATATATGCGAAATCTTTGGCAACAAAGGTGAATTGATTGCAACCAGGAAACAAACTAAAGGTAACCTATTTCATCTCAATTCTAAAGTTAGAAACTATTTTATTGCAAAAATAGATGATAGATGGATTTGGCATATGAGATTTTGTCATATAAACTTTGATAGCATTGTTAAAGTGAGTAAGTCCAAGATAATGAGAGGTTTACCTTAGTTAGAAAAACCAATTAATTCTCTTTACAAAGAATGTCAATTAGGAAAGATGACTTCTTCAAATTTCAAAAGCAAATCCTTCTCAGCAAAGCACTTGTTAGATTTGGTTCATATAGATCTTTGTGGACCAATAAGAACAAAAAGCATTCAAGGTGAAAGATGTTTCATGATTCTCACTGATGATTGCTCAAGGATGATGTAGGTTACATTCTTGAAAGATAAGTCTGAAGCTTTTGGCAAGTTCAAGGCATTCAGGGCCTTAGCTGAGAAAGAGAGAGGTAAGAAGATAAAATGCCTGAGGACAGATCAAGGTGGTGAATTTACTTCTGAGGAATTCACTAGGTACTGTGAAGAGAATGGTATCAAACAATAGCTTTCTACATCAAGGACACCACAACAGAATGGCATCGTAGAAAGAAACACCTAGTCGGTTGTTGAAGCTGCTAGGACAATGTTGATACAAGGAGGTGCTGTGAAAACCTTTTAGAGAGAAGCTATCAACACAACTGTCTACACAATGAACCGGATTTTGGTAAAGAGAGGTAAGGAAAAGACTCCTTATGAATATTGGTATGGAAGATCACTCAATGTTATCTATTTTAAGATATTTGGAAGCAAATGTTTTATTAAGAGAGGTGATTACATTAGTAAATTTGAGACTAAGAGTGATGAAGGCATATTTCTTGGCTACTCCACCAAGAGTAAGGCCTACAAATATTTTAACAACTGGACCCAGAGAATTGTTGAGAGTGTTGATCTTTGAGTGAATGAATTTCTTGAAGTCTCAGAAGGAACCAATTCAGAGAAAAAGGATGAAGATCCTTGCATTTTGTTTTTGGAACCAGAAACTGTGAAATCAAAAACTGGCAAAGAAAATTTTGATGCAATAGTCCAACTGGAACAGATAAATTCAGAAGAATATGATGACAAAGAAGAAACTGAACCTGAAGATAATGATCATGTTATTGCTAGATATGTGAGACTGAATCAAAATCCTGAGAAAATTATTGGAGATAGGGATGCTGGAGTACTAACCAGAAGAAAAATTAGAGAGAATTCTTGCATGATCTCCACCATTGAACCAAGAACTGCTAAGGAGGAATTTGGTGATGATTATTGGGTTAAATATATGGAGGAGGAATTGGATCAAATTGAGAAGAACAACACTTGGACCCCAGTACCTTGACCGATAAATAAGAATTTTATAGGTACTAAATGGGTATACATGAACAAATTGAATGAAGATGGTGTTGTAGTTCGCGACAAGGCAAGATTAGTGTGCAAGGGTTATGCTCAAGAGGAAGGAGAAGATTATGGTAAAAATTTTGTACCAGTAGCAAGACTGGAAGGTGTCAGAACTTTACTTGCATTTGCATCCCATAAGAAGTTCAAGGTATATTAGATGGATGTTAAGTCTGCATTTTTGAATGGGATATTGGAAGAAGAGGTATACATAGAGAAGCCATATGGTTATGCATTGATTGATGAGAAAGACATGGTATGTAGATTACATAAGGCTTTATATGGATTAAAGAAGGCACCTGTAGCATGGTATGAAAGGCTTCATACACATCTAATGAAGATAGGCTTTCAGAGAACCAGTGATGATAGTAACATATACCTCAAGTCTGAAGGAGATGAAATACTGGTCAGTGAAGTATTTGTTGATGATATTATATTTGGAGGTAATGATGTCATGAGCAACATTTTTGTAGATGAAATGAAAAATGAATTTGAAATGTCTTTAGTATGGGAAATAAAAATTTTCATAGGCTTGCAGATACAACAAATGAAGAATGGTATTTTCATTACGTAGTCTAAGTATGTGAAAGAGGTTTTGAAGACATTTGGCATGAATGATTGTAAACCAAATGGGACACCAATGGTTACAAGTTGTAAGTTGTCCAAGGAATATGAATCTAAGTCTATTGATGAGAAGGAATACAGGTCAAGATTGGCAGGTTACACTATGTTGTTCACAGAAGACCGGACATTGCCCATGCAATTGGCATAGTTTCTAGATTCTAGAAGAATCCTAAGGAGACACACCTGATAGAAACCAAGAGAATCTTTAGATACCTAAAAGGTATTGTCAATATGGATTGTTATATCCATATGGAGGAAACTTTGATTTGAAGGCATAAACAGATGATGATTGGGTAGGAAATGTTGATGACCAAAAAAACTCAACTGGTGGAGCATTTTTTCTTGGAGGAAGGCTTGTTTCATGGAGTAGTAAAAAGAAGAGTTGCACTTCTCAATCTACTGCTGAAGCTGAGTATGTTGCATCTTATATGAATTGCACACAAGCTATTTGGATGAGGCACATTTTGGAAGGTTCTAAGATGAAGATTTCAGAACCTATAAAGATCTTATACGATAACACAAGTGCCATAAATATTTCTAAGAATCCTATTTTCATGCATGAACCAAGCACATTGAATTGAAGTATCATTTCTTGAGGGAAAAAGTTTAGAGTAAAGATGTTATCTTAGAGCATGTTTCTACCAAGGAACAACTTGCAGATATTTTTACCAAACCTCTTCCTAAGACTACTTTTGAGTATCTTAGAAGTCAGTTAGGGGTTGTCCCTCTTCATGAAGTTAGTTGAACATGATGTTGACTACATCAATCCCTAGGGGGAGTATAAAGTTGTAGTATGTTGTTGATGCACAATGAAATTTTGATATTACATGTTTTACTTTCAATTTGGCATTCTTGTAAAAGGGGGAGAAGAATTATGTGATTATGAGAAGGAAAAATAGTGATAGACTAAAGCAAAAGAGAGCATGTGAATACTTGGTAATGTAAACCAAGATTCCTATTCACAATCACAACAACAAAGTAGTGGTGTTGATATTTTGTATTGCCATCAATGCCAAAAGGGGAGATTGTTGGCATTTGCATAAAGATTGTATTAATGATATGTTATGTTATCATTGATATCAATTGAACTGGTAATGATATTAATGATGTTGTTGATATTGGTATTGATATTGTCTTGTAACCGGGAGGAAGAACTTTGTGAAGGTTTTTATAAACTGGTATGTAAGTTGTGAGTTGAACCGATAATCAGAGTAAAAGGTTAAACCCTTTCTATGTTATGTAACCGGTAAACCCTACCAATTGTTTTTGTTAAACCCTAACTGATTAAGGTTGTTGAATTGGTTATGTTGGTATATGATCTGATGTTGAGCAGTAATGATGGTGACATGTAAGGTCATTGTATGAAGACAAGTTCAAAATGTTTTTGGTGTATTTGTTTGTCTAGGGAAGGAACAAAATGTATTGCATCTAATGCAAAGCACGTGATGAATTACTGACCTCGATGAAATGATAATCAAGGAGTGGTTGAGGTTTTATTGATTGATGTGATGAGATTGTTCTGAAATCCAACGGTCATGCTTGTACCGACTTGTTTGTAATCTCAATGAGAAGATTAGATTGTTTTTGTGTTACTGACCTAATTGATTTGTATTTAAGTTCGATGAAGTTTTGTTTTTGTGTTGGCAAGAGTTGGCAGAAATTAGTTTAGTGTGAGGTTGCCTAACTAGACAATGACTCTGCAATTTGAGTAAAGGTAGATAGAAGCTTAAACGGATCTGATCAAGCGAATGTAGTGCTATTCAGACAGATCAAGAAACTCATGTTGTTTTCTAACAATTACAGCAGAATTGAGATCCCCTAACTGAGTAAGCTCTATCAAGCCTGTTACTTATTAAATCCTCTAACAAGGTGGTCCATTAGATTGGATTTTCAAATTCTCTATTGAGGTTACTCCTTATAGGGTATTTGCTTCTAACAAGGCATTGGTAGTCAATCCCTTAACTAGGTGATTCCTAATAGGATCAGTTCTTAATAAGACTTTTGTAAAAGCTTTAACAGGCTAGGATCCTAATAGGGTGAACTTCAAAAGAGTTCAAATATTTTCTTGTGAGTCTCATCTCACCGTGGTTTTTACCTATTTGGGTTTTCCATGTATAAATACTTGTGTCATGTGGTGAATGTTTTGTGGTTATGATCTTATGATTGATTTGATTAATTATTTCTGATAAGGCATGATAACCAGAAGTGTTGAGAAATGAAGCATTTGGCTGTTTGCAAGGTTGATGTTGTTTCCTATTAAGTTGCTATAACAGTCAACTGGTATTCTTATTAGTATTGATCTTGACAGTGGTATTTCATTGATAAGTTTGGGATGTTTGTATCAGTTTTTCTAGCTACTTATTCACCCCCCCTCTCAGTAATCTACCAGATACTTATTCTTTCATCATACCATTATACCTAGGAGTCCTCTAACTCTTTGTTCCTCTTCCTTGTTCTTCAGTTACTGTAGAATTCTCTAATACTACCGGTGTAGTTGGTTCAACACTTTGTTCTGGTAAAGGTGCTATTAGTTCAGATATAATCATTTCCATTGTCAGTTCCTTCTCATAAACTCTGATTTGACTTATGTTCAGCTCATCTACTTTGACATTATCACTCTCCACAATTCTTTGCAATTTCTTTTTATAAAATCTATATGATTTTCTTTCAATAGAATAACCAAGAAATATGCCTTCATCACATCTAGGATCAAATTTCCCAATGATATCATCTCTCTTGATATAAGATTTATTACCAAATATTCTAAAATACTTAACTATAGGTGTATTGCCAAACCATAATTCATAAGGTGTCTAACTAGTTTCTCCTTTGATATATACTCTATTGAATATGTAAACTGATGCGCTCATTGCTTCTCACTAGTAGATATGAGGTATACTAGCTTCCATCATCATTGTTCTAGCAACATCCAAGATAGTTATGCTCTTCCTTTCCACAAATCCATTTTGCTGAGGTGTCCATGAAGCAAAAAAATGTCCTTATACCATGCTTCTCACAAAAGTTATTAAACTCACCAGATGTGAATTCTCCACCATGATCTAACCTCAAACATTTAATCTTCAATCCTGTCTCACTTTCCACTTTAGTCTTAAAGATTTTAAACTTTTCAAATGCTTCAAATTTTTCTTTTAGAAAAGTAACCCACATCATTTTAGAATAATCATTAATGATTAGCATAAAATATCTATCACCTTGAAAACTTTTTACTCTAGCAGGGCCACACAAATCAATATGAATAAGATCAATAACATCATTAGATTTATCTTGTATACTCCTAAAAGAGGTTAGGACCTATTTACCCATTTGACATTCTTTACATACCAGATTATAGGGCTTCATAATCTTAGGTATAACCCTAACTACCTTAGTTGAACTGATCCTCACAATGCAATCAAAATTCAAATGACATGGGCTTTTATGCCATAGCCAACTCTCATCAATCTGTGTAATCAAACATGTCTTCTCACTAAAGTTCAAATGAAATATATGACCTTTTGTATTTGTACCGGTTGCAATCTCCATGCCAGATCTGTTAATGATTTTGCATTTTCCATCCTTGAACTATAATTGAAATCCCTTATCCACTAATTGTCCTACACTGAAAAGATTATGCCTTAAACCTTCAACATAATAAACATTGTCGGTATTGTTCTTACCATCCAATGATATAGTTCCTTTTACTTTGATCATACATGCTTTGTCATCTCCAAATCTAACTATACTGCCATCAAATTCTTGCAAAGATAGAAACTTCTCTTTATCTCTAGTCATATGATGTGAACAACCACTGTCAATTACCCATTCATCCTTGTCTTCAATTTTAGCAGCAAGTGCCTTCTCTTTAGGTACATTCTCTTCCAATGTCGGATCATCTTCCTTGATAGCCAGAAACACCCATTCCTTCCCATTACTGGAACCACTAGTAGAGTCTTCTATCGGTTCATCACCAGAATCAGTATTGCCTTCCTCATCTGCTATGTAGCATGATTTGTCTCTATTTTGCTTGTACTTGTACTTATTTTGATATCCAGGGTTAGGCTTAAATGATCTTCTAACTCTTTCTTCAAATCTTGAATTCCTTTAAGGACATCTAGATGCAAAATGACTAATCTTATTACATGCAAAACATTTAAAAGGTGATTTTCCTTCATACTTACTTCCTATCGGTCCTTTAGGTACTCTTCTAGAAAATAGTGCTTCAAGCTGCTCAAAATCATCATTTTCTCTCTTCATATCTTCCAATTCCTTTACATACAAATATTTCCAATCTTGCTTACTGATTGCAGATGTAGATGCATGAAAAGAAGGTTCAGTCTTCACAGCTCCAGAAGGTCCAAATTCTTCAAGCTCAAAAGAAAATAGTTTCCCAACCAAAGTATCTCTGTTGAGAGATGTGTTAGCCATTGTTCTCAACTTATTGATAGCAATAGCCTTCATTTTGTAAGTTGGTGGTAGGGCTCTCAGAACTTTAGAAACAATTTCATCTTCTCTCAGAGTTCCACCACAACATTGAATTCTCGTAACAATCTCATTTACCCTTTCCATGAATGTAGTAATTCTTTCATCTTCTTCCATCTTCAAGTTTTCATATCTCACCTGGTAACCATCAAGTTTAGCAATCTTCATTGTAGGGTCAACTTCATTAAGAGTCTCCAAGTTATCCCATATAACCTTTCCAGATGATTTATTGGTTAATCCCATTATTTGCTGATCAGAAAGTGCACACAAGAGGGCTTCTCTTGCTCTACAATCATTCTCAAGCTCCTTATCTAGGTTTTCCAGAGGAGGATTGCTAGATCCTAGATTATAATGTGTAACACCATTCTATGAGATATCCCAAATCTCCTTGCCAAGACATCTCAGATGAGTCTCCATTTGAATCTTCCATACTATGGAATTTGTTCCATCAAGCCTTAGAATATCCCCCTGAAAGATAGCTCTAGAAGAACTGGATGAAATTGAACTGTTAGTTACCATAGGATCTTCCTCAAGTGGTTAAGCTTTCTGCAGATAGGACCAAGGTTCTGATACCAATTATTAGATAGTTCAAATAATTGGAAGATAAATGAAAGAGGGGGGGGGGGGTAAATCAGTTGTCATAGATTACTAAAACCATTAGCAATTAAAGCTTTAATATCAGAACCCAAAACATTAATACTAGAATAGAAGTTAAACAAATTAAGCATAAACAATAATCACAGAATAAATACCATCCACATCACACCAAGATTTATATGTGGAAAACTTGATAAAGGGAAAAACCATGGTGGGAAGCCTACCCACAATCAAATAATACTTCTGCAGAAAGTATGTGAATTATAATTGAGGGGCATGCACTTGCAGGAAGGCCAACAATCTAGAGCATGCTACTCATCACAAAAGGAGCCTCACTGACTACATAGAAATCTAGACTACAATCCGGAGAAGTGTTGAACTATAAAAGATATCATATCCTATGCCTGAGTACAGTTCTGGTTAAGCTCAATACCAGAGGACTAAATCCTCTTACATAAACCTAATTTAATCTCCAATGATCGACCAAATCCTCTTCCTGAATGATATGACATTATTCACACATTACATTCCTTGACCATGACCTCTAACATAACCATGATGATTTACAATGATATCTTACATCTATATATACAAACCCTCGACCATAAACAATTAGGTCGGCCACCAAATAATAAACCAATTACATAATTACAAGCCATGTCGGCCTTAGACCAAACAAATAATATCCAACACATAAGACATCCCACAAACACATCTAGAGGTCTAATCCAGACATTACATTAAAGTCAGTCCATAACCTAGATCAACTGGGACCTAGTATAGGTCCACACACTACAACAATGATCTCCATCTGCCAAGTCTCAAACATGATCACCAACAACATCCTAAAACTCCACCAGAAGCTGCACCAACACCACTTATGCAATTCATCAAAGATCTTCATCAAAATCTTTGCCGATGAAATCCTCACTAGAACCAAAAACCAAGCTTCTAAGTAAATAGGATAGCATCCGATCACTATACCAAGATCAATTGATTGAATATGAGCATGAGTATTATGAACAAGGCAATTCCATAACCAAACTATATCAGAGCCTATTGGATTATGTCAGATCCAAATCAACCAGAAACCACTCAACCTACTGGGATCGGAAGGGTGTCGGTAAAGCATCCAAACAACTAGTGTTGGCATCAATGACAAAAAATTAATGCAACACATAATAAATTGCATCAAATGGCCAACAAGGAGTACCCATGTTCACTAGTATTGCTTAAACTGCTATGTGGGAAGAAGTGATTATCACATGCAAACAAAAGACAAAATTATGGAAACACAAGTAGCTCTCCCTTCTAGGGAGAACTATGTTAATAAAATCAGTACTTACCACAATTCCCATCTATGAAATGACCTACTTCAAACTGCCCAAAAAGGATACCCAGGTTTTGGAAAGTCTCTTTAAATGCTTTTTATGGGACAAAGCTAAGGAGACAAAAAAAAATCCCTCTGCTAAGCTAGGACATAACTTGTAATTTGAAGGGGAATGGTGGTGCCAGCCTAAGGATGAATGGAAGAACAAAACTTAGCTATTGGAGTCAAACTCATCTGGAAATTATACTAAGATCCCAAGAAATTATGGTGCAGAATCATGCAAAAGAAGTATATGGATTGTGAGGATCTGACCAAAATCCTCATACTTGAGGGTGCATAGGGGGGCTCGACTATTTGGAAATTGTAATCTTAAAACACTTAACATGGAAGATTGGTGATGGTATGAGAGATAATTTTTGGAGAGATTCATGGGATGGGAATGCATGTATCAAAGACTATTTTGAGAACAAGAACTGGATTGCAGAAGTTGAACTGGAATATGGAATGAAGGTGGTAAATTATATAAAAGAATTCCAACCTAGAAGTGGAAGATTCAAATGGATCTCAATACAAAATTAAAATATTTCAGAAGAAGATCAAGGGAAGCTTATAGAACTATTATCAAGTGGGCGAATCACAATAAAAAATCAAGAGGATGAAATAATATGGTGTGCTGTAAAATCGAGTGAATACAGTGGAAGACTCTAGGTTACATGGTCCAGATGCATCAATAGAAAGAGAGGATTGGGCCTCAAAATTATGTTGGGATAGCTCAGTGGCCCCAAGAGTTGGAGCATTCTTATGGATGGTGCTTCATGGTAGAATTCTAATAGGGGAGTGTTTGAAAACATATGGGATCTTTGGGCCAAGAATTTGCATGCTATGCAAGCAGAACGGGGAAACCACCAACCATATTCTATATGAATGTGCATTTGCTAATACATTTTGGAATTGGCTATGCCAAGAATTGGAGTGGGTCACATCAAGGGATGAAATGTTGTTCCAATTTTTTAAAAGTTGGCCAAAGCTAAATAAAAAATCATTGTGGGGGCAATATGGATAACTGCACCATCACTATTAGGATGCCAAATTTAGAAAGAATGTAATCATAGAATTTTTTAAGGAATTGAAGCCTGGATGAGGTAATAAGAAGAATAGGATTCAGAATAAGTGAGGTAGTTAATGCCAAGAGTTGTGATAGGAAGATAGAAGTAGTTAATGATTGGGACAAGATGTTACAACAAAAATGGGAATACCTCAAACCCCCAAACACCAACATCACACCCAAGCACAAAAACAAAAGAAAGACAAAATGGATAGCCCTAGTGGGTGGAATGTGCAAACTCAATTTTGATCGGGCTATGAAAGGCAACCCTAGGGAGACTGGATATGGGAGCATTTTGAGGAACATCAAGGGAAAATGATTTTTGGCCGATATGGATTCTTGGGAATAACCACTAACAATGAAGAAAAAATAACTGCGCTAGAGAGAGGCTTGAAGCACTGCATAGATCAATGTGTTCACTTCGTGGAGATCCAAGGCAACTCACAAGTAATCAAAATACAGTTATGAATGGAGGAATCAGGAACTGGAAGCTTAAGAGAAGATTGGGCAACATTGTAAATTACCTAAAGCATATCTCAGAGTATAGGATTACACATGTCTATCGTGAAGCAAACCAAATTGCTATTATTTAGAAAATTCAAGGGTGTCAACAAAGAAATATGAGGAACTAATTACAAACATGTACGATTGGGACAAGATGCAAAGATTCGTAAATATGGACTCTATAGGCCTCAAATGGTGGAGAAAGGTAGGCATGGACTAAAAGAGCATCCTCTCAAAGCTCAAGGTCTAGGGGAGGTCTAAAATCCAGAATAAAACAAGTTGACAAATGAAAAAGATGGCAGGAAATTAGATACGACACTAGTCTGATTGACAACATGATAGAAAGAAACAAGGGCAGATCAAGACAATACTCCAAACCACCAGGTAGGGTCCTTCTTAGCTAGGGAAACATGATGAGAAAATCATGAAACAGATATGGCAGAGTGGAAACCATGCACAACAAATCATGAAGAAGTTGAGGAGGTCTGTGGAACCAAACAATTGGGTAGGATATTGGCTAGAAGTGATTTGAGTAGATTTGGAGCACATGGCATAGAGAATAGGAACATTATACAGAGAAAAGTTACTCACATGACACATAGGGAGGGCTCCAACACATTCATAAAATGACTATGTGAGCATGGTCATAGACCACTCGCCATTGCCAAAATGACTCAACATTTTGTTCTTGGATGTCTTTGCAGGGATGAGACAAAACATGCTCAATGCAGATGACTATAAAATTCTCAAAGGGATCGTGTTTATCAAGCCATCTTTGTTGTGGTGGAAGGAAGCTTGAGCCATGGGAGGCATTGGTGAGATGGCTTTGTCTACTAGGTTGTGTTATGCCCTCTGGTTGACATAATAGATTCAAGGGAAACATGCATTGAAAAAATTGATGGTTTCATAAGGGGGATAGATGGAGAAGTAGTGACTAACACCATCCTTGATCTAGAATTGGGGAAGTTTGTGAGCTTGTTGGGTACATACTTTGACAGCTCCAACTACTCACATGGGCTTCACTTAGTGAACCTGGGTCATATCGTGTTTGTTCATGGAATACTAAAGAGTCCCCCTATTTTTAAAAAATATTGCCCTAAACTCCTTTTTTGTCATCCCTTCCCAATACACAGGTTGAATTAAAAGCCCCTATTTTCGCCAAATATTGCATTTTTTCATAGTCCAAATTAAAAAACCCCCCTATTTTCACTGATAGGCAATATATTATACCCTCATTTTTGGGATATTAAACCCCCCAATATGAATGCACATAATATAATATTGTCTAGCTAGTGAAGCCCCTGTGCAACTACTTTACTGAGGATGACATCGATGAGATTGAATCATACTCAGATGAACCCTCTACTACGAAATCTTGAAGGGAATGAAACAATAACTTCATCGAAAAATGCATGGGAGGTGTTCTCTATTGGGGTCATCAACAATAACTTTGGGCCTTTTGGAAAAATCTTGGAAATAGAGGACAGTTGGGTATCAGATTCTAGTGCTTCCAAGCTAGTAAACATTGGATGGAATTTGTCTAAGATATACAATCTCCTAGCACAGTTGGTTATGAAAAATTATGGGGAGAATAACTCACTCTTCTATAGGAAGATTTTAGAGTCTGATGTACAATTCTACTTTGAGATTGCAATGGGAGCTATCCCCTTTGATAGCACTTATCTATAAAAAAATTAAAATTAAAAAATTAAAAAATTAAAAAAATAATTAAATCAAATTTAATTAATTTTGTCACTGTAGCCCTTATAGTTAATTTATCAAAATTAATTATTCCCCATTCTTCTAAAGTATTTTCAATCATTATTTATTCTAAAGATCTATTAGTTAATTAACTTCAATTAATTAAGTTAATGTGATTTCTATAAATCAACCTTTCTAATCCTATCATATAGCCTAATTAATTCCTCTTTAATCATGCTTATCATTTTCCCCAATTTTATATTCCTCCACTCATTCTCTCTCCTCATGTCACATCCTCCTAACTTTCCCACTTTCACTCTAATCCCTCATTAACCTACCTAATCAGTCCTCTTAATCACTTGCACATTCCTAATCATCAAGATTAGGAATAAGTTAGCCATTTTCTATAAATGGTTTTCCCCTCTTACCCTCCAGACCTTAAATGTACCAACTTTGGTCATGTCAAAGGATTTAAAATCCTTTGCACATCCCCATGCCCTCTCTTCCCAAGGAATTTTTAATCCCCTTTTCCTTTATTCTTCCCACACATCCCTTATTCTTAGAATTTTGAATTCCTCTCCTCATTCTCTAAGGAATTTTTAATTTCTTTTCCCTTCCCAATGTACTTGAGATATCTTTGCCATGTATCTTTTAGTATGTGGAGACAAGAAATTCCTTTATAAAAAATCTCTTGATCCCCACACCTTGTCCTCTCAATCCTCTCCAACCTTCTTTCAATTTCCACCCTTCATTTCAAATCAATCTTGACCCTTCATTTGGACCCCCTCTAATCTATAAATTGGAGTCTCCTTCCCTCATTTTCACATCCATCAATCAAGTAATCTTATGTTGTCCAAGTGAGCTTTAAAAATCCTCCATAGCACCCTTGTGATGACAATTTCATCCCACACTTAGCCAATTTCCATCTATCATCCCATCAATCCATCAAATCCCTTTTGTTGTTGAGTAGTGGAGAGAAATTGACATCCCATCCAAAGAGCCAATCCAATCAAGTAAGGAAGGGGCACATTCCTCATTTCATAAAAGGCTCAATCTGAGGAGCAAGAGAAGGTTTTGAAGGTATAATGGTTTTTTTTGTGCATTTTGAGTAATTTTATGTTTATTTGAATTGGAATCAACCATTAACATCTTAAGAACTTATGCCTTGGTTCAGAATCTAGCCTAGAAGAATGCATCATAAACTTTTCATTTCTTATATGAGAATATATTTGCTAAAAGTGCAATATCAAGTTTCAAAAGATGAATTATGAGAAATTGTCATATAATTACCCTCCTTGGTATGTAGAGCCAAAAGTGTAGAAGGTATGGACCTTAGGGTTTAACCTTGTTCATTGGCCATTGACCTAGAAGTCCTTGATCATATGTGTGGGCTAGTCTTTTGAGGATTCTAGGGAACTTAGCCGGAAAACATGAACATCATACTCTCTCTCTCTCCCTCCCTCTCCACCTCTCTACCTCTTCATCCATGTTTCATTAACCTCCTCTCACTATCTTCTTATATTTATCTCACCACTCTCTCACCCCATATAGGTTTCTCACCTCTCTCTCCCCATCTAGGTACCTCACCTCTCTATATGTCCCCTCTCTAGTTCTCTCCCTTCCTCTCCACCTCTCTCTCCATCCCCCCTTACTTCTCTCCCTTTTTTAACTCTCCCCTTCTCTTATTTCTTCCTCACCCATTTGTCTCCTCCTTCCCTAGGTCCCTAAATTTATCTATGTCTACCCCTCCTTCTCTCTCTCTCTCTGTGTTTTTCCCTCCCTCCCTCTCCACCTCACTACATCTCCATCCATGTATCATTACCTACCTCTCTCTATCCCAATCTATCTATCTCACCTCTCTCTCCCCATCTAGGTCTCTCACCTCTCTTTCCCCTCTAGGTCTCTCATCTCTCTATCTATCCCCTCTCTAGTTATCTCCCTCCCTCTCCACCTCTCTCTCCCCCTGCCTTACCCCTCTTCACTTATAAACTCTCTCCTCCCCTTCTCTCTATCCCCTAACCTCTCTATCTCCCCCTTCCATGGGTCTCTCATTCCCTCTATGTCTAACTCTCCTTCCATCCCTTCATACTCCTCTCTCTCTTTTTTCTTTTGTCTCTCCTCTTCTCCCTCCCTCCCCTCTCTAGGTCATTATCTCTCCCTTAACTTTATATTGTATAAGGGTATAAGTTTTAGGGAATAGGGTATAGGATATATGTTCTATGGTATAGGTTTGAGGTTATAAGGTTTAGGGTTGAGGGTATTGGTATAGGGTTTAGGGTACATAGGGTTAAAGGTATTCCTCAAGTTGATACTTCTATATATCTCTCCCTCTCCCTCTCCCTCTCCCTCTCCCTCTCCCTCTCTCTCTCTCTCTCTCTCTTCCTATCTCTCTTCCTATCTTATTTTTCTCTCCCCTCTTACCCTTTCTCTCTCTCTCCCTCCCTCCCTCTTTACCTCTCTACCTCTTCCTCCCTATCTCATTACCCACCTCTCTCTCCCCCTCTATCTCTCTCACCTAGGTCTCTCACCTCTTTCTCTTCCTAGGTTCTAAATCTCTCACCTCTACATCTATCCAGTCTCTAGTTCTTTCCCTCCTTCCCTACCTCTCTCCTTGCCTCATTACCTCTCTCTCTATCTATCTACCTACCTATTCTTCCTTCCCACCTTAGCCCTCTCTTTCTCCCTACTCTTCTCTCTCACCTCTTCTCTCTTTCTCTCCTCTATAGGTCATCAACTCTTCCTCTCTTGTGTAGTATTTAGAATATGATTTAAGATATAAGATTTAAGATATAGCGTTGACAGTATAGGGTCTAGGGTTGAGGTTATTGGTATAGCATTTAGGGTAAATAGGGTTAAGGGTATTACCCATGTTGATATTGTTGGTATTTTGGATATGTTGATATGGTTTTGTCATTGATGTCAACACCTATTAACACATATCAACTCTGGCAATTTGAAGAATTGGCAATGTTCATCGGCAAGCAAGTGACTTTATGCATAGTCACTAGTATCTGGTTCACTAGCAAGCAAGTGACTTTATGCATAGTCACTAGTATCTAGTTCACCAGCAGGATATAATGTTCAGTGATACTTGAAATGACTTGGAAAACACTTGGTTATGTTGAAGACATTGTTTGGACACTTTGTCGTGGAGATTTGTTCATTGGTATATTTGAGTTTGCATATTTGTTGTTACCGGCAAATAAGTCCAAAATAAGCACCGACAGGCTTATCTATTCCAGATCGACATGCCACACTTTGGAGATGATTTATCAATGTTGTAAATACATTAAGCCGACATGTTGAATCGGATATTTCATCGGTTATCGATTTACTTGTAAATTGTTTTTATTGTAATAGCTTTTAGAGCTGATCTACTAAAATTGGTCTTAGGTTATGGTATATATGTAAGAACTTATTTGTAAGATCGATATGGGATTGTGAGAAGGAATTGTTATTTGGTATATACGAGAATAAGCAGAGCTATACACATAGACATCATTTGAAGGTTTAAGGAGTGAAGACAATCAGAACTACACAGGTACTGAATCCATCATATGAAGATGCTATTTTGAGCAGTACATCTTTATTGGATTTAACCATCCATTTGTAGTCAGTGTGACTCCTATTTGTGTTTGAGCAGTGAGCTCTAGGCGCTTGGCCTTTCTGCATGTACAGACCCCATTCGTATACACATACTATCTACAGTAGTATGATTTGATTATGGGTAAGGTTTCCCATCGTGGTTTTTCCCCTTACAGGGTTTCCACGTATAAGTATTGGTGTTGTGTTGTGGATGTTATTGTCTCTCTGCTTCATGCATTAATGTTTATCGATACTGTAATTAACTGATAAACTGTCTACCAGTATTAAGAATTAAGTTTGGATAAGTTGTTTTTGGTTTAAATTTATTAGACAACTAATTCATGCCCCCCCTCTTAGTTGTCTCTGGGACCTAACAATTGGTATCAGAGCTTAGTCCTCCTTTTGCAGAAGTTTAACAGCTTGAGGAGATCCAATGTCTTCTAACTATTTCAGGAAGGATAGTTCTAAACTTGATGGAACCAACTATGGCATATGGAAGATCAGGATGGAGACACATCTAAATTGCATTGGGAAGGACATCTGGGAAGTTACAAAGAATGGCTATACTGCCCCTACTTAGAATCAGCCTAATCCACCTAACTTGGCTAAAGATGAGGAAAATGATTGCAAAGAAAGAGAAGCACTTTTGAGTGCATTATCAGATTAGCAAATCATGGGATTATCAGATAGATCTACTGCTAAAGCTATTTGGGACCATTTGGAAACATTGAATGAAGCAGATTCCACAGTCAAAATTGCAAAACTTGAAAGCTTCTGAGTCAGGTATGAAAATCTGAAAATGGAAGAAGATGAAAGGATTTCTGCTTTTTTTGGAAAGAGTAAATGAAATTGTTTAGGTATTAAATGTTGTGGAGGAACCTTAAGTGAAGATGAAATTGTTTCAAAAGTTTTAAGAGGATTGCCACCGACATACAAAATGAAAGTTACTTCTATAAATGAGTTAAGAATAATGCTTAATACATCAGTAACTAGGGACACATTGATTGGAAAACTTTCAGCTTTTGAAATTGAGGAATTTGGTCTTGTTTCTACTATAAAGACAGATTTAGCTTTTAAGGCATCAACATCATCTCCACCATCATTTGACAAATCTAATTAGAAAGCCTTTTATGCAAGAGAACTTGAAGAAAGCAGGAGAGAAAATGAAGAACTTGAAGAAATTGAAGCACTATTTGCAAGGAAAATGCCTAAAGGTCCAGTTGGAAGTAAGTATGAAGGTAAATCACCCTTTAAATGTTTTAACTATAATAAGATTGGTCATATGGCTTCAAGATGCCCTGGTAGATATGCTAGACTAAGAGAAGAAGCTAGAAGAACATACAAGCCTAACCTTGAATATCAGAGATACAAATTTAATAAGAATAAAGACAAATCTTGTTATCTTGCTGATGAAGGAGTCACTGATGATTTTGATGAGGATCTGGTAGACAATGGATGGGTTTTTGTTGCTATAACAGAAGATCAACCGACACCTACTGTTCAACCGGTAGAGTAGGCCCTAGCAGCTAAAATTGAAGTTAAAGATGAATGGATCATTGATTCAGGATGTTCACATCATATGACTGGTGATAAAGGTAAATTCTTGAACTTTGAGGAGTATAATGGAGGTCTAGTAAGATTTGGAGATGATAAAGCTTGTTTGATCAAAGGAAAAGTTACTATATCTCTTGATGGTAAGCATAATACCGACAATGTTTACTATGTTGAAGGTTTAAAGCATAATCTTTTGAGTGCTGGTCAATTAGTTGAAAAAGGATTTCAGTTACAATTCAAGAATAGAAAATGCAAAAATTATGAACAAAATTGGTTTGGAAATTGCAACTAGTAATCAAAGTAGAGGTAACATCTTTCATTTGAATAACAGTGAAAAGACATGCTTGATTGCACATATTGATGAAAGTTGGCTATGGCGTAAGAGACTTTGTCATGTAAATTTTGATTCCATTGTGAAAATCAGTATAATTAAGGTAGTTAGATTTTTACCTAAGATTGTTAAGCCTCACAATCCGGTATGTAAGGAATGTCAATTTGGAAAACAAGTTAGAGCATCTTTTAAAAGTATTCCAGAAAAATCCAATAATGCTCTTGACTTAATTCATACTGATTTATGTGGTCTAGCTAGAACTAAAAGCTTACAAGGTGATAGATATTTCATGCTAATCATTGATGACTATTCTAGAATGTGTTGGGTTACTTTTCTTAGAGAAAAATCAGAAGCACTTGGGAAGTTCAAACTATTCAAGGCAATGGTAGAAAATGAAACCGGCAAGAAAATCAAATGTCTGAGATCAGATCAAGGAGGTGAATTTACATCTAAGGAATTTAATACATTTTGTGAAGTAAATGGAATCAAAAGTCAATTATTAACACCCCTAACACCACAATAGAATGGAGTTCTAGAAAGGAAAAACAAAACTATCTTAGATGCAGCTAGAAGTATGTTATCTCAATAAAATCTACCACATGTATATTGGAGAGAGGTAGTAAACACAACAGTCTATAAATTCAACAAAGTTCACATCAAAGGTGAAACTGGTAAGACCCCTCATGAACTATGGTTTGGTATTACTCCCAAATATTTTAGAATATTTGGAAGTAAATGCAATATTAGAAGAGATGAGTATATTGGCAAATTTGATCATAGAAGTGATGAAGGAATATTTCTTGGTTAGTCATCTAAGAGCAAGGCATATAGATGTTTTAACAAGAGATTGTAGAAAATTGTTGAGAGTACAAATGTGAAAATTGATGAACAATTTAAAGGAACTTCAAGGTATATAGACTCTGAACTAGCAACAGAGATACTAAAAAATGAATCTACATTGAACCCACAGGTACAAAATGAAGATCTAGTTACACCAATATCATCTGAAAATTCCATTGTAACTGAGGAACAACAGCAAACAAAGACACCCTGGTATGTAAGATTGAATCACTTTGAAAATTAGATAATTGGGAACAAGTATCAAGGAGTTATGACAAGAGGAAGACTGCAAAATGAAGAGGTATGTCTTATTTCTCAAATTGAACCATCATCAGTTAATAAGGCATGTGAAGATAAACACTGGATTAAAGCTATGGAAAAAGAATTAGAACAAATTGAAAATAATAACACATGGACATTAGTTCCTCAACCTAAAGACAAAAATTTAATTGGAACAAAATGGGTATTCAGAAAAAAACTTACTAATACATTTGGGGTCAAATTCCGACGGACAAGGAACATTGTGTGAAAATTTGATTTTTTTAAAAAAAATGCCCATGTTCGTCAGAATTCCGAGGACCACGGGCATTTTATTAAAAAAAAAAACACAACGCATTTTCATTTTGAAAGCAAACTGAAGCAAGCGGCGACCGTCTTGCCTCCCTGCCCCCCCCCCGCTGGAGCGATCTTTGCACAAGCAAGGTAAGGTTTTTGGCTCGCTTTTGTCTAGGTGAATTTTCTATCAAGGGTTTAGAATGTTTTTGGCCGTAGTAGAGTGATCAATTCTCAATTTTGTTTGGTAAATCGTCTTTGATTTGCATGCAAAGGGCGCGTTGAATACTTGTAAGCTGTAATGGAGGTTATAGAAACTTGTATGAAGCGTCTGTTTCTTCCTGAGTTTCTTCCTCTTTGTTTGTAGATGATTTTTGTGCTTGTATTGATGTTTCTACAGTGAAGCTATCTATATTAAGATCTCCTCTACATATTCCAATTCGTCACAAGTTTCCTTGTGTCCTATCATTCAGACTTGAGTAACATTTAAAATGGACGTCTTTTGGCTTTGATACTTAGTGGTCCACTTTCCTAGAACATAAAGAACACAAAGGAGTAGAGGTAGTTAAACTGACAGCAATCTATAATTAAATGTTGATTTCATCAAGTAGGGTGTTATAAGGATAAAGGCCATTAAAGGCATTTTGTCCTTTTAGCTTTGATCGTATCATGAATTTCTACGATCTCCTCATTCTCTTGCATTGGGGTATAATACTCTGGTTTCAGCTTAATTTTGATTAAAGCTGCATCTTGAAGTGCTTATATGCACATCTTTCATAGAGTAAACATGCAACATACACTACATGTAAAGGTCACTCAAAAAGGATGAAGTACCATATCTCATCAAATGCAACTCAATGGGAAAGAGGACTAGATTCCAGAGAGGTGGTAAAGAGTTTTATTGCAATGGCCTAAAGTATTGTCCAAGATGAATCAATTACACCCCTCACAGAAGATGAGGTTACTCAACCATACAAGTCTTAGCACTCCAAGAGCGAGCATGTCTTCCACACTCATACCAAGTCCATACGAGCACTCCAAATATAATAGTGCACTGTTATCTTGGTTCATTTTAATTTCTCATGTCTTTCTTTAGTTATCACTTAGTTAAGAGATTTCTGCACAAGATATCCTTAGGCCCCTTTGTGCCTTAGCAAATGTAGGAAGCTATTACATACTTCTCTCTAACACCTATGTCCTTACTTCATACTCACAACATCAAGTGTGGCACAAAAAACAAGGCAAGAATTAAAATACATCAAGTGTGGCACAAATTTGGATCAATAATTTTTTCAATAGTCTTAAAAGGCATATTATGAAAAATCATGGAGTCTTCAAATCTTCCATTCTAAAACATTCAAATTCAATTGCAAAATTCAAATTTTCTTAGATTTTTTCCAAACGTAAAAACCAAAAATTTTATGCAAACTTTATTAATGAAGGTCAAATTTTCTCAAATTTTGAAATTCAAAATACAAACTGTCCCTTTGGTTAAAATGTGAACATCTAATTCAAGCAATAAACTTTGAATTTCAATCATTTTTTAAAAAATTGTCATGTTGAGGGCACAAAATGTCATTTTTTTAAATTTTAAATAAATTAAATCCTACTCTATTTGCTTCAAATTTCATTCTAAGAAAGAATTCCAATGTTTCCTTAAGGGCGAGCATGGCATCCATTATGCAAAAGGACTCAAATACAAAGATAAAGAATACAATTACCTTCATTTTCAAATTTGAAAAAATGGCTTTCTTGTAATTTCCTCAAAATGGATGAAGTTGAATCCACGCACATATCAAGCAATCCTTTGTCATCCTCAATCCAATTCACTCCCAAGCTTTTACAATTGAATTGAGTCAAATCTCTCAAAATTTTAAATTTTCAAAAGAACGCTTTTGAAGAGCATTTTTCTTTAAAACCTCTATAGCCAAGTGGAGAAATAACCATGTACCTATAACTACTCAATGCACATGTCAAGAATACCTATTCAATACATATATAGTTGAAGCACATCATAAACAACCAACAAGACCAACATCATAAAAATATAATTCAATGCAGAAAGATATCATATAATCAACGAACACATTTAGTAAAACATAAATAATTCTATGCACATTTATGAACTAAAGCATTCAAATAAATGAGGCATATAAACATAACATAGCCACCTCAAATCATATTGAACACCAAAAATTGACATGTTAAGGAACCTCATCTTGAAACATGGGGATGGTCCAAACACACCATTCAAAGCAAGGACAACAACCACAACTAAAACTCACAAAAAATAATGAAGCTAAAACATCGTTCAACACCCAAGACAAAAAACACAAGAACAACATATGCATCCCCTAATACATAGTTGAAGTCTAGTGATGTTGAGATCTACATCTCAACAATAGAAATGGGGTGTTACAATTATAACGTATAATGGTTGATATATATGCTAACATGTGGTACACATCCCCCAAGGTAGTTATATTCTTATGCTTTGTAAGTCATCCCACTAGCAAATTAGATTAAAACTGTGTATCCCACATGTGGGGGAAGTGGTAATGGTAGTGTTAGTTATTTGAGTGTTATATATTGTGGGGCTCAGGAAAGAGAAAGGAAGTGAAAATTTTTTGTGTTTAGGATCTCATGATTTTTATTAAAGGTAAATTGGTTTTAGGTTATAGACTCCTAAAACCCAATTTAATCAAAATATCAATAAAATAGCCACTAACCAATAGAAAAAGATCAAACTAGATGATTTGAAAGGGCCTAGAGTCTTGTCAATGTCATTTCCAACCTAAACAATGTCATTTCCTTTTTTTCAATACGCACACCCTTAGCTTGACAATGGGATTTTGAAACAACTCTTTGAACAACCATCCAAGACACCATTTTCAAGTTCCTTTGATCAAGGAGACTGGAGGGAATCCTCAACCAAAGTCACTTTATGCAATGAGGAAGAATGCCTACCCAAAGATGTTGTATTTTGTATCAATTCCATAGACTAGGTGAGTGCATGACTCCTTGCACACTCTTCTACCATGGTAATAGCTCTTCAATTAAGTCCACTACCCATCCTCAACCATCAAGACAACATCCTCATTAGTGGTGCAGGGGCACCTCATGACCAAGGAAATCATGACAAAGACCATGAATTTTTCAAGGAATAATGATGTGATTCATCCATATTTGCAATAAGATAGGTTATTTTGTTGACTTTTGTAATAAACCCCACCTTGTTACCCAATGTCATGGATTTGGTAGGATGATAAGCCACCATAGGCATATGGGCCTAGGGGTATTGAATTGAGTATTTTAGGTGTTTTTAGGTGTCTTAGGATGTTTTAGACATTTTTTAATGACACTAATACCATTGGATTCAATAGGTGTCAAATTTGGTTAAAATATGTCAAAATTGTAAAAATTGTCAAAGTTGCTAATAACCATTTTTGGTTAAAAAGTGCAACTTCTTTCCAAATGGTTCCCATAGTTCAAAAAGTGATTGATAACTGATGGGAAGGATATAAATCATGATTCCAACCACATTTTTGGGGTTGTTGACTCATTTGTAATGATTTGGCATAAAAAAAGCAATAAAATTATGTGATTTTCCTGAAATTTTGCTGCTATAATCATTGTACCATACTCTACAGACTTGATAGAAGCATAAAAATGGTGGGATGTGTTATAGGAGTGAATAAAATTTCAAATGAGACTATTCTGAGGTCTTTATTCATTCTTGAAGTGGAGATATCTGCAAGTTACTGGAAGTTGTTGGGTTAGGACAGCGTTCCCTAGGTTTTGGCATTAAAATGGTGAAAACTTGCTAATCCTTCTTAGTCACTCAATGCGCCTAGAGGAGAAGAAAGGTTTAACAATTTAATATAATATTTTGAAATAATTTTTAAGGTTTGGAGTGGAAATGAGAAAGGGTTTGATGCACTAAGATGGGCAACTCCATGTGGCCACCTAGTGAAGGCATACAAGAAGGTTCCATATATGGAGTTTGGGGTGTCACCAAGGTCTAAAACCTGGTAGTTTGTAGTTTTTCCATGTAATTGAGAGTTACATACCATTAATTTTCTTGGGAAGCACTTTTTAAGGGTACTTGCTTTGTAAAATAGACCTAATTGGGGCTATTAGGCCTACTAGCCAAGGGTAGGGTTAGGTCCTTTGCATAATTGATCAGCCTAAACCATTGGGATATGTGTTATTACTCCATGGTAGGGGTCTAAATCCATTTAAATCCTCAAGTTTCCTTTGGCATGATTGGGAGAAAAACAACAATTCTGGTCTGGCAGGGCTACAAGGGCTTGTAAGCCTCTAAAACAACAACTTTGCAAAATTACCTTAAGGGAATCAATCCAAGCCTGGGATAAGGTCTCTCTAACCTTGAAACCTTCAAATCATACCATTTTTAGTCACATTTTCATTAGGAAGAGTTCCAACCATAGTTGGACCAATTTGGCCTAGTGAGTCTCCTGCAGCCATTGGGAGCGTTGGGGGGATAGAACCCTGCATAGAAGAAAACAAGCTAGAAGTGATATGGTACCTATATATCCAAGTCTTTAACACCCCATGAAGTCAGTTTGAAGTGCTAGGGTCCTTGGTTGGAGGTTTGAGTAGAAGAACCTATTCCACACCTTGCCTGGGGCTCTGCATCAATTAGAGTCTTGGAAATGTCAATGTCCACCAAGATATAGGCAAAAGTAGAGTGGTTGGTATCAAAGGTTGTGGAATCTACCTTCAGAAAATAACAAATAACATTGTTGATATCTTTATAATAGAAAGCATCTCATAAACGAAAGAGAAGGTTAGGCACCCTCGTCAAAGTGACATTATATTGAGAGATTTTCATCAAAAGAATGGAAAACTCAAGAAGCTATGGTGACATATTGTGGCATTAGTAGGGATTATATCTATTGACCACACCTTTCAAAGATAGTATCCCCTAGTTCTCCTCATAGAATGGAGCATTGGATGGCTCATAGTGGTATCCTATCCTACATTTATCTTGATGGCATTGCCGATAGTTGGTATGTGGTTCTTGGTACGAGTTTCCTCTTACCCTATTATCTTATTTATATCTTTGTTCCAACATGTGGAGATTGATTTTTGTCATGCTATGATGATTTTCATGTTTGCATGTGTTTTGACATTATGCAAATAGGATTGTGAAGTTTCCTTCAATTATTGATGATCTCTCATCTTTGTTGCATGGGCCAACAATTTTATTTTATTTTGTTTGAATTAGTTTAATCAATATTGTGAGTTTTTTGTATTGTGTAGTTATTGTGGCTATGTTTGATTTGCTATTGGAATTGAACACATTTATTTGACTTATTATTGGTACTATTTTTTCTTTCTTTCAATATTTATGATCTTTGGTAGTTTAGTGAAACTCTTGCTATTTTTAAATGTTGCCTTCTTTGTTGTGATGTGATTCCTCACCAAGATCGATGTAGATAACCTTGGATGAGTGTATATAAGGAATCAAACATTGGGAAAATTTGAGGATAGGGGTAAGCGTTTGTTGTATGGGTAGCTACGTTCCACTTGTACATTCTTAGTGATTATTGAGGGCTATGTCTTGGAGGCTAATCCCTTTAAACAAACAAGGGGGAAGTCATACATAATCGTATGGATCCTCCCTAGTTGTGTGTGGATTCAAGACCATCATTTCATATGGTTCTTGGTTACTTTGTGAGACCATGGCATCCTCTTAGACCAATATGTGAGCCTTGTATTGTTATCCCTACAATGTGGATGAATAAGTGTATGTTAAAATAAATGCTTTTCTTAGAATACTCAAAAATGTCTCTCAGAAAGTCTGCAATAGGCAAACTTTTAGTAAGAATTTGCAGACACAATGCTCAAAAATTCACACAATTAGCTACATTAAATATGTTCTCTATTAAGTTCAATGTTTTAAGATGAAAAAGAAGAGTTAAATGGTTTTGGTTTGATTTGCAATTTTTGTGAAGCTTTTGCACTGAAGTTTCCATAGCCTGATTTTTTTGCTTGTGAAGAAAGACCATGTTAGATAATATCAGCGAAGAACAAAATAAGGAGACAATTGCTAGATTATGGTCTAACTTGAAAAGAAAAGGTGATGGGAAATGTTATTGTCCCTGCAAAATTTGTAAGGGCTTAAAGACTAGAAGACTTCTAATCAAAACAACTAAGAAACATTGTAGGCAGCATGGTCACATTGAAGGGGGACATGATTATCATCCACTGGTAAGATGTTCATTATATCATTTTAACAATTTATATACATAAGAAATCACTTGATAATGAGATCATGATCATGGTTTATTTATGTATATCAATTTTATATAGGTGGAGCACCCTGGAGCACATGGTATGGATCAAGAAAACCCTGAGAATATGGTTTTCAAAGTGCAGGAACATGGAGGTGTGAATATTGAAGCTGAAGATAATGATCCCATGGAAGATGATGATCATGCACCAGAAAACACAATTGAAGATGATGGTACAAATACATTGATCCATGACACATTTAGTACTGGCACAGCTGATCATGATGATCAGGATGACCTTGATGTTCATGATTTACCTCTTCTTGAGAAGGCATATGAGCCCCTTTACAAAGGCTCCCAAAAAACTCTTCTCTCTGTTGTATTGTTGTTGGTGAACTTGAAGGTTATGAATGGTTTATCCAACATAACAATCTCACGTATGTTAAGGTGTGTCATACATGTCATTGCAGTTAATAAATGGTGAATCATGTCCCATTAATATTCTTTATATTAACACCTCAAACTTTTTTTTTTGCTGTAGATTGATAGGTGAGCTTTTCTTACCACCATCAAATATTCTATCTCGCTCATACTGAGAATTATCTGCCATTATGAAAGATATTGGAATGGAGTATCAAACAATAGATGCTTGTCCCAATGATCATATTATATATCATAAACAACATGAATTTGGAACAAACTGCCCTGAATGCCATATTCCACGTATGCAACAATTATTCAGGTGCACTAGCTTGGCACAATTTATGGATTACCATGCACGCAATAGAAGTCGAGATGACATTATTCAAATGTCTGTGGATGGTTCAGCATTTATGACCATAGAGGAAAAGTGGCCACACTTTAAAGAAGAACCTCGTAATCTCAGGCTTTCATTGGCAGCGGACGGTGTCAATCCATTTGGAGAGTTGAGATCTGTTTACTTAGTGTGGCCTATTTTTGTTATCAACAATAATATTCCTCCATGGATGTCAATAAAGAGGGAGCACATAATGTTGGCAATGATTGTTCTAGGTATTTTATCATTTAATAGTCATCTACATTTAATTATAAATATTGTAGTAAAATGGTCATAATAATTATGTAATGTTTTTGTTCATTCCACTAGGCAAGTACCAAGT
Organism: Cryptomeria japonica; assembly: GCF_030272615.1. Classification (NCBI taxonomy): domain Eukaryota; kingdom Viridiplantae; phylum Streptophyta; class Pinopsida; order Cupressales; family Cupressaceae; genus Cryptomeria; species Cryptomeria japonica. The sequence goes on from NC_081410.1 coordinate 398,145,964, forward strand.
TAAAGATATGAATGTATATATTGAGCCTCTTATCGACGAGTTGCTAGAGTTATGGAATGGTGTGACCATGTATGACATCTCTAGACCAATAGGACAAAGATAATTTCAATTCCATGCAATGCTTGTATGGACAATACATGATGCCCCAGGGCTAACACATTTTTGTGGTACGTTATAGTGTTCAAGTTGCGCATGATAATTATAATTATAAAAATTAACAAATTTAATAGAATGATACATTATCTTGTAGGTCTTCAAACAAAGGGAAAATTTGCATGTCCATTTTGTGGTCCAAAGATGAAATCTCCTCATTCAAAAAGTTTAGGAAAGTAGGTGTTTGATGAGTATAGGCACTTCCTTCACAAAAATCATAAGTACCGGAATACTGAAAAACATCTTTTCAATGGGAAAGAAGAGACTACATCAAAGCCACGAAGATTGACTCCTCACTTATGGAAGTTGGAATATAATAGAATTAATCGTCATGGTAATGTCATTCCATCTAATAGTTTATGTTTGGAATTTGAATTTTTCTATCATGTTTTGTTTATTGATGATGTAATTGATGATACTGAAGGTCGTCAAGGCATGGATGGCCACCTTCCAAAGGGACTAAAAAGTTGTCCTAGACAATTCAGTAGGTTGCCTTACTACGAGCAGCTACAAATTGTGCATTTGTTTGATACAATGCATATTGGAAAGAATATAATAGAGACATTATGGAAAATATTGGATGGAAGGCGTGACAAAGAAAAAATTGTCAAAATTTGTAGTGACATTGTAGAATCCAATCATGCAATGAAAAATGTCATTCAATCAAATAGCAATGGAGATCAGATTAATATAAGTGCCCTTCCTTGGTTATTAATGGAGCAGCAAAGCAATTCTATAAAAGAAGTTATACGAAAAATTTGATTTCCCATAGGATTTGTTGCGAACATAAACAATCTCATATCAAAGAAGAGTGAATTTGGGCCAGGGATGAAAATGCATGATTGGCATACCTTCATTAAGGTAATTTGCGTTCTTGTGTATTTACTATATATTTGTATACTATGCATGTAATTTTCATTGTATTATGTTAGAAAACAATGAAAAGATCATTTTATAATTGTTGCAGTACGTTCTACCTCTATCTCTCCTAGACCACTTCGATAATAATATCAAGCAATTCATATATGATCTTGGAAAATACATGAGGTAAGTAGTGATGTTTGTTCAATTTGTTGTATAGATATTATATTTGCCATTTGTTTTACTTGTTATGCAATATATTGTTTATTATTTTGTAAAGTCTCGTTTATATATTTTTGCATCTTCAATCTCTTTTAGGTGGTTGTCATCTAAAGAAATCCACAAGGAAGATATTAAATATTAAATATTGGAAGAGAAAAATCCCTCATCTAATGTGTGAAATGCAAAAGTGTCTACCTTCAACTTTTTTAAATGCACAAGAACACTACCTCATACACCAAGTTGAGGAGATTGAATTGTGTGGACTTGTACACACTAGGTCAATTTGGATGGTTGAGAGGCACTTGAAATTTTTGAAGGCTTTGGTTCGACAAAGAGAACATCCTGAGGGTTCTATGGTGGAGGGATATATGGTATACCAAACTATGGTGTACATTACTGAATATCTTCCTAAGTTTGCAGCAAAAATCCACGTAGATCGCATTTGGGATCCCAACCCCATTAATAAATTCGAAGGGGAGCACTTGATGGGGAAAGGTAGATTGAAGAAAGTGAGAGGTAATTATAAGATGTTATTGTAGTAAATTAATTCTTCATCTTCTAAATAAATCAGTTGTAAGTGGTCTATTAATTATTTGTACAGTTGGTCAGGAGTGGGATGCGCTACATTTGTATATTGAAAACAATCTTGATTGGATGACAATGTGGATTGAACGATGTCAACATTCTGGTCACACATTAACATGGGATGGTGTTGCTTCATTGGTTAAAGAAGCTCATCGTAATGGAAATTGATTTAGCATATGGTTTAAGAGATTAACAGGTACATATAATTTTATTAATCACCCGTATGTTTATCAACTCATGATGCAATAATTTTAATATGTTAGACATATTGCAGGTCAAACACCACAAGGCTGTGCTGCAATGGTCATAAATTTCGCATCAAACAGTTGGATGACACGAAGAAAACTTGTGATTCTGGGATAACTGCAGTCTTTGAGGTGACCAATATTTCATCTAGAAATGACATACATCCTCAAGTGTCTCAAAATCGATACTATGGCATTTTGGATGATATACTTGAGTGTGACTTTAATTCCTTCAAATTAGTTCTGTTTGTCATCAAATGGTATAGGCTACGACTGAATAAAAATGATCCTGATAGAACTATTATCGAACATGATAATGAATTTACAATGGTTAATACAAGGTCATTTGAATGAGTTGGGGATGAGCCCTATGTTCTTCCAAGTCAATGTGAGCAGGTATTTTACTCGGAGGTTCCACATAAACTAGGTTGGTGATTTGTTGTTAGACATGATCCAAGAGGAAGGCCGATAATGTATAATGTGATGGAAGAAGAAGATACCAAAGAAGTAGAAGATGATATAGATGATGATCATGATCAACAGTTACTCGATGAAGTTCCTGATGGAAATGTACACGAAGAAGAAGCTGATGATGATGATGGTGTTGCTGCTAATGATGATGGTGATGGTGATGGTGATGGTGATGGTGATGACAATGATGATGATGAACATAATGACGATGATGACAATGACAATGACGATGACAATGACAACGACGATGACGATGATGACGACGATGATGACGACGATGATGATGATGATGAGTTGGATGAAGAAGAAGATCAATGACATGATTGAAATGTATGAGATGTGATTATTATATTATCTATTTAATATTGATATCTTGATAGAAATTGATTTGACTTATATGGTTACATAAATAATTCATATGTTTTGAATTCTAATGCCATTACTTAATTAATTCATGATGCACCTCTAGCTATGTGATAGATGGTGATTTAAAATACATATGTGATGGATTACATGCTTATGATGATACATGTGACATTTTTTGAACTTTGTGTTTATTTATGGAATGTGGACTACTTATTAGCTATGTGATGGATGGTGATTTATGATACGTATGTGATGGATTACATGTTTATGATGATACATATGTGATTCTTATGATGCTCAATTACATATATGATGATACATATGTGATGCTTATGATGCTTATGATATTGCAATATTTATTTTTATCAAATTACAAATGTAATGCTTATGATGCTCAATTGTTGGTGTAGGAACCTGAACCCCTTTGACGAGGATCCTGCATAGTCTCATGGATCGACAGGTATAGTCAATACACATTAAAGAAATAATATATTTTAAAAAAATTACAAGAAAAACAAACTTCCTCTATTTTTTAAACCTCAACATTAGTAGCAAATCTAATACAGTTATCAACACTTGAGGCCCCAGTTGGACTTACTCAAATTTTAATCTCAACATCAACTTTATGGCCAACTTCTTCATCAATATTACCCTCATTTGCAAAATATCTCTCTCATTACCAACTAACTCTCTCATTTAATGGTGCACAGGTATCACCAAATAGGTATTTGTCAGATGTGTCTTCCTCGAGTGAGGGAAATGTAGGAATAGAAGAGGAAGGTGAGACATGTAGTAGATCTCAAATAGGGAGATCAACTAGAGGTCAAAAGATTAGAAGAAAATTCAATAAATGCATGGAATTTTTTCTTGCTCAAGGGGGGTCATGTTCTTATGATGATGAGACCAAAAGTGACATTGAGGTGCCCTTGAGGTACAAACATCTACTGAAACAATGTGTACCCAAGGAACTTCCTCCAATAAACACTGAATTTTGTGTTAATGAGAGGATATATCGCATAGCACCTTCATCGTTACATGGTTTGGGCCTATTTTCCATGGACAACATAAAAGTCTATTGCAACAAAGTTGCTGAATTGATGGAGTTTGTTGGACCTTATTACAATTATAATGATTGGATGTAGATTGTTCGATATAAAAAAAGTATGCGTAGGTATGCACTGTCAGCCAATTATATACCAAAAAGATAATGATCAAAGTAAATGAGTGGCTATATACATTGATGGAAGGCCAAAAGCAACAGGGAATATTATAGGTTTTATAAATAGTACACGACTTGGGTCAACTAATAAGCAACTCAATTGCATATTTGAGGCACGTGAGGGAAATTGTGTGTTTGTATGTGCAATAAAATCAATAAGTGTAGGGGAAGAGCTGCTAATCAATTACAATTTGAATCATATAGATACAAACAAAGTTACTATCATGGGGGTGGTACGTACTATATATATACCATTTAAGCCAACTTCCAATTAATGAATCCAGTAAACCATTGTATTATTAAGTTTTTTTGCTAAGTCTATTGGTTTCATTTCGCTAACGTTTTTATATTTTTTCTTTGCAACAGGGCCACATGGATCCACCACATAGCAGAGATAGGGGTGTAGGTCCTGACACTTCTACGAAGCAGGTAAACCTCATTGTAATTGTACAAATTAGATAGAAGCAAATTGTTACATTATGAGCTTTTCTTGAGTGTTTTGAAGTAATTTTGATAGTGTTAATTATATTCTTGTCACAGACGGATGTTCAGGATAAGGGAAAGGAACCTGCATTACCTCAGCACCTCCATAGGGATGTGGGGCACTCGACAGTGTTATGCACTGATGACATCACACTTAGCGCAAACTCTATGCAATTTGTACAAAAGAATATTAGAAAAATTAGGCAAGAAATTGTTGATTTGGCAACCATAAGCCCTCAGACTGATGAGATAACAAAGAGGTTGCAACTATTGTTGATGATAATGGAAAACTTGCAAGTAAGCAGTAATGAAAGCTTTAATCATAACAAAAGTTCAATAATGGTTTATATTTTTTTCTCTTTTATGTCATTAACTAAAATATGTATGTGTTGTTTTTATAGAAATTTATAAGGCCTCATCATCCTGGTGGCGATGATCAGGGTATTGCGAGTAGTTCAGGTGATGACCATGTTCTATATATTAAAACCACTCCTTTGGACTTGTGAACTTGCTTTTTTAATGTTTTACATATTTAATGCATTACTCTTCAGGTGCTGACATGGGTCCGAGGTTGAGCCCAACTGTATTGCTGATTGCAATGTCGGCAACACGTAGCATGCAGATATCATCTGTTGCACCAGCTCGTGTTGACCCACCCACTGGTGGTAGATCCCTCTTTTTCTCTCTCTCTTTCATTATGTGTTTATTACCCTTGAAGTGTTCTTTCTTGGAGGCATTTCATAGTGGATTTATTTACTATGGCAGGAGATGCACATGAGGATGTGCCAGAGGCGAGGACTATTGATAACATACCATCATTTCCTGGATCTTCCCGTATTGCTAGTACGGGAACATTGCAGGTCACATTGGTGGTCAGCGACGAAGAATTAATTCCCTTGAAGATATAGAAGGTTCCAGGTACTTTAAAAATATTATTATATATAGTCTAATTGTAATTTACTTATTGATCACTCATTTTAGACTAATGATCCCATGTTTTTTTTGCAGGAAATGATATTTTTTATAAAAATCTTAATGACATTACATTGCAGATATTTGGAACCACCATACGTAAAAGGTGGAACATCATACGTGAACTAACCCTTATCCACTATTTTGATTTCATATCATTGCTAGAATAGTTTTCCTTTTATCCATTTCTTGAACTATATCAAAGGTAGCTTCAGTTTCTTTCTAAATCTAACAGGTTTGTTTTTGCTTTAAAGATGGAATGGCGAAGAAAAAAAGTTAAAAGATGAACTCACAAACTGTATGGTAGGGTTGTTTGGAAATGACACATTCGACAAGACTAAGCTCCTGGAAAAAGCTAGCACATATCTAAAGTATGTGAGGGACCAATACATGACACATTTAGAGAAGAAAGTAAAGTATGAGCGTCCCCCCATGATTCTAGAGAGGGAGTGGAAGGACCTGATTTTGGATGCAAAGGAGAGAATTGAAAGGAAAAAAGGAAATACACCACCAGACGCTAGAAGAAGGTATGTGATACTATTAAGAATGTGAATATGTACTAATTATTCATTATATTTATATAATCTAACATATTTCAAACTTTTCATAGATTGAGTGACATGTCAAAGGAAACCAAGGCAAGACAAGAAAAGCATGGGCAACACAAACTCAGCTCTAGTGGTTATATGAAACTTGTCGCACAAATTGTAAGAATCAGTAAATTAAGTATCACATCAAAATATATATAAATTGTAAACATTTTTTTTTTTATCAAACAATACAAGCAAAATTCACAATACTAAGAAAAAATGTAGGGCTCTGAATTCAATAGAGCACCCACGGAAGATGACAAGAGAATTGGCTACCAGCAAGGCTATATAGCCGTGCTTGAATGGCTATGAGAATTGAGTGAGCAAACACGAGATTCTGATGCATGTGTTACAATGGTAATGAAGCTAAATGAAAATTATTTCAAATTGAATACTTAACCAATAATCTATTTGATGTTAAGTTTCAACATAAAGTGACTATATTTTTTTTAAATAAGCAAGCAATGATAACACTGTGCATGACATTGGAATGTAGCATGATAATCGTGGAACAGAACCTATACATGAAGTTCCGGATGTGCATCCTAGTAGTGGAGGTATTCATTTTCTATTCAATTTTTTTTATGTAATTATTAATACAATTAAACATCTTAAATTGAAAATTAGTGTAGTAATTAATGTAACCTTTATTGTTAATATTTTAGAGCATGTAGTCGGTGGTGACCAAGTGGAGCATGATCCGAGTAGACAAGATCAGGAACGTGATGTTCCCCAATCAGGTAAAGAGGACCACTGTTATTCCTTTAAACAAATTTAATTGCAATTGGTGTATTGATTAATGTAACGTTTCGTATTTCAACTCTAGAGGATCTAGAGGGTGCTCAGTATGTCGAGGTTGAGGCTAGACAAAATGATGTGGAAGATGATGTGGCCCCATCTGGTAAAGAGTGTAACAGTTGTGTTCTTTAAATTAATGAAATACTTGTAACAATAATAAAAAATGTTTTGAATTTAACCCAATTCTTTGTTATTGCAGAGGACCCCCCTTTGGTTCAGCATCCTCGTCCTTTGTATAGGGCTAGGCATACATCAAGAGCATGAGAAGAGGGCAAAACATCCGAAGATGGGGGAAATGATGAAGAAACCGATGTTCCACTTAGTCTTTTCATAGCTTCAAAGAAAAAACAAAGAAAGAAATGATTGTAATCTACCTTATTTGATAATGACTGATTTTTATGTGTTAATGAATGTAATTATGTGCTAATGAATGTTCATGAATGATATGTGTTGATTATTATTGATGAATGTTGTGTTTTAATGAAATTTAATGAATTTTATGTGTTAATGAACGTTATGTGATAATGAATGAATGTTATATTTTAATAATGGATGAAAGAATGAATGAAAGAATGAATGAATGTTAGATGTTAATGGGGAATTTAGAGTGATGTTAGTGGGGGGGAGGGGCCAAATGAGCTTCCACCTTCACGTGGTTGGCCCTATTAAGTAGAGAATATTAAACTATTCTTGAAACAAAGTGAAGCTCAATAAGATGTGAAATGTTTAAGTAGGCCTCCCAATGAAGTGGATCTCATAGACACGAAGAATCCTATATAGAGAATCATTGAGAGCCCTTGAAGAAGCAAATTTGAACTTTGATGAAGCAATACATGATGGAGGAATATCTTGCAAGAGGAAATCAAAGTCATTATGGTGTCATCTAGATTTGAAATGTGGTCTACTTTTCAAAAAAGTAAAGATGCTTGATATGAATGTGTCCTAGTGGGGTGAATCTAGAAGACATATAATCCTATTGCAAAGAATCATGGAAAGTTCTAGAAGAAACAACTTTTAATTCTGAAGTAGCAACGTGTACAAGAGATGTTCTCATTTGTAGATGGAGTATCAAGAGGAGGATCACTAGTCCATGGACCATGACATTGTTGTTAAATACCTACGCTTTTGTTCATAGTCACTTGGTGTAGGAATGAATTCAATGAGATAGGGTAGGAGATCCTACATAATGTAATTTTTCACTATCCCTTGTTTTGAGTACAAATGGTTCTCTAAATTTATCTTGACAATAGAATGTCAGAATTTAATAGCATAATCCATGATGAAAACTGCCAAAAATGGAAATTTATCTTAGTTCGCAATTACAAAATGCTTTTGTATAGGCCTCTCGAAGATTAAGTACATCAAATTGAAACTTTATAAGTTGAGTGTATGTATTAGCAATCTCCCAAATTGTTCAATGGTCTCCAAACCTTGTGAATTTTTATTTTTATTTGAACTCAAATATGTATGGTATAGGCATATCATTGGTTGTGTGATTTTTTTTTCCTTAAATGCTTCTACGACCAAAAGAGACAAGTTTTAGATGAAAATGGGGTCTTATGGGCCTTTTTGACACAATGGTAGGTTCTTTAGACCTAAAAAATTACATCTGCATCAAGGAAAGTAGTTCAATCAGCATCAACACTCATAAGAGAAGATCAACTCCGAATATATATATCAACAATTAGGCAAACAGATCAGATATGAAATTATTGTTTATTGCAGGCAATAGTAATCTTACTCCATTTGTGGTATGCAGCATAATAGTACTCTTATGATTAATTATTCTCATATAGACATAGATAATAATATGCAATGCAATATTATACTTGATACATAACCTCCCCTACATTGGATATGAGAAATAATATTGAATATCTGATTCTTAAATTGGTGCAATCAATCATGAGGGGGTTAATAGGGGAATACAAGGAGGGGAAACTGTGACAAGGTCCTCTTCTAAGTACACTACCCCATGGTGGATGACTAATGTGTCTGCCACATGTGGGCCAAGGGGGACAAAGGTGTATCCTGCCCTTGGGCTTAGAAGGGAGGGATGCTCAGGACACCCTATTGTGGTTTCCCCATCAACCTCTACCATTATGATTAAAGGGGTCTCAATCATAGAAGGGTGGATAAAGTAGCATGGATAGGGAGGGCAGGTACAAGTTTACCCACTAAGCACACCACCTCGTATGGATGGCAGCCTGCCACATGGGGCCAAGAGGGATGGTATATCCGCTCTTGGGCTTAGCATGTGGATAGCTTCAGGTGCCCTATCATGTTTCTCATCCAATCCCTATTATGGTTTAACTCCAATTATGCATTATAGATATTGTGTAGTTCACATAAAATTGAAATAGTTATGAATATATGCTATCTAAACCTAGTTGAAATGGTTGCTCTATGAATTATACTTTCAATACTTGTCTAACATGATTGCAGGTTTTATCTTGATGAAAATGTTTTATTGATAAAAATCTGAATGAGGTGACACCAGCTAGAGGAATATGTGGATTGAAGAAACAAACCTGTGGATAAATCCAAACATGGCGGAATCCTTGCTGTAGCTTTTCTTCTCTGTAAGCATTCAGAAAAAATGTTGAATTTGTGATCTATAATTTATGTGTTTCTCAATTTGGTTGACATCTTCAAAATAGACTCAAAAATTTATTTTTAGTACTATGTGTTATTATACTTACCTTTTAATGTTCTTTAAAAAAAAATTGGTTGCAGACAACGAAGTTCCTTGCAAATAGAAGAAGCTCGGTTTTGCTTTTGTGACTTTGTCTGTTATGTCTGATTGTCAGTCAAATATAGAGACATACTGAAGATGATTATGGTTCGTGGTTGTTTTTTTAGTTGAAACCATTATTATGAATTTTTTTTTAACATTGACATGGTCAAAGCCTTAACTATGCATATTGTTCTCTTCAGATTATTATCTTACCCCACCTTTTCCATTTTAATTCATTTTAGTTTTATTCAATCTTTTAGTCAAGTTTAATGATAGTTTCTATTATGTCTTTTTAATAACAAAGATTAGATGTAGACATTTGCTTGTCCTTCTATGTTAGTGTGTTCTTACGAGGTCAATTCTTTCTTATCTCAAGAAACCTCATTGACCTACAAATTCTTATACTACGCTACTTACTACCACTGATATCTTAACAAAAGCACACAAACATGTAAGGTAAAACTCTCTCCAGAGAAGCCTGAGAAACACTGTAACTAAAGCATTCAATATTTAAAAGTCTTAAATCCTATCCAAATCATAGGATAGACATTCAAATCCTAAGATCATTAATTCCCCTAATAAATGGATCCATGGTAGAGCCTATAGAAAATGTGTTCCACAATAGAAAGGAAGATTCAAATTCAATTTTGACATTGCACCAAAGGACAACCCAGGTATTGCAGGAAGTGGAGGACTCATTAGGGATAGTGAATGTAAAGCCCTTCGCATTATTAAGCTTTAGCCCTCCACTTTGGCATTAGGGGACTAGAGATAGAAGAACGCTCACTCCTTGTGATCAAAGGAATGCAAAAGAAGGGAGTGACCAGCAGGAGGTTATATAATATTAGAATAGTATCAGTGCTAAGCACAGACATAACTTTTGCACATTGTTATGAATAGGCAAAGTTGGCAAACAAACTAGCAGAACTCCTTGTCTCTAGAGGAACCCTTCAAAGCAATCAAATAATTTACTAACGTCATTATAGAACTATCCAAAAGAAAACACTGGATTTCACTTATAAGATGAATAATTTCAATAATTTGAGTGAACAACCATCTGACATCCCATGTTTAAACCTTTCCCGCTAGCATGCAAATATGTAAACTAAGCTCTAAGGACTAGGAAAATAAACAACTATAAGCAATATGTTCTATACAATAGAAAACTAGGATCATATAGAACCTATGTTTTTGTTCTAATTAATCAGCCCTGAACAAATAAAAGAATGTGATAACATAGAACCTATTGTTTTATGCTCAGAAATGACAGTGGAATTCAACTTGCAATACCGTTATTTCCAAAGTTTACAAAAATTCTTCCTGACTTGTTTTGATTTTGATGTTCATGAAATATGCAAGGTTGGGTGTTATTAACAGTACAAGCACATTTTCCTTCACTAAAGCCTCCGACATGTGACATGGGAAGTGCATACAAAGTTGAGATTTGCAAGCAGGTGGAAGGTGGACAAACTATAATACTCTACACTGGTCTATATGTCATGGCTCTTGGTGTTGGAGGCATTAAGGGCTCTTTGCCTATTCATGGGGTAGAACAATTCGATGAGAATGATGGAAAAGAGAGAAAGCTGATATCAAATTTCTTCAACTGGTTTTTGTACAACATAAGCATTGCACTTGTATTAGCTTTCTTTCTATCATATACACTATATGCAAAATTAACTCGTTGTCTCAGATCAAATAACAGTTTGTTTGCATGATGACATTTCATAATGTACAATAATGGATTTATGCTTTCATCAGGCTTTAATTATTAGCCACTTTTCTACAAAACCTTCTTTCTACAATCATTGACATATTTTTAATGTTTGTTGTAAAATTTATATATAGTGTGGCAAAGTTTTATTTACAGTTGTTATACTTATTCTATACACATCCTTTTATAATTATTTTTTTAAGTTGTATATATATTTGCATCCCACCCTGCCCCCTTCGTCATCCCCCTGTCATCCCCAAACTTAAGCCCTTGGTATGTTAAGATATGAAAGCTCACAATAGTTTCATTTGATATGTTAATCAAGGAAAAACCTACAATATATAGCTTCCAAGATTCCAAATCCATGAGGATCATGAAGAGGTAGAAAACCAAAAAAAGAAATTGATTATCCAAGTTTCCAAATTTGTGACAAGGAAAAAGTAGAATCTCAATCAAAGAAGGAGAATGTGCAACTCATTATCTTATTCTACCTAAGTAAAAATATTACCTAATTAAGATTTTTAATAGTGGAATATCACACTTAGGATAAAACATATCCAAGGTAAATAAAATATTATGTTGATAGGCTTCTTTGGTTGCTCTAAAAGTGGTGCCTTATGAATTATGTTCTTGGATACTAAAGTTTCCAAATTCTGGGCATTCTTGATAGCTTCTCGTAGAGATTGTGATTCAAAGGCTTTAACCAAACCTTTCAATGGTTTCTATTGATGTGTTTTTTATGCACTATGCAACACAAAATAAAATACTAAGTATTCTATCTTCTTGAACAAAATCCTCCCAAGTGCTAAACTACGTGATCAAATGGGATGACTCCAAGATTCCAATAGTCAGGTTTTGACTTTATATTGTAGATAGACTCAATGATTGTGATGTGATATCTGCTGGAATCACAAGGGGGACTTACGTTGCTTGGGTCAAGACCTATCCATTCTCATGTTTCATGACTGATTTACACTCCATGATTTAGGTCATCCTTGAGAAACATCTTGACTTAGCCAAATTTTGTTTTTTGTACCCTAATTCTTTAATTTTGACCCTTACTAGCATTGCCTTAGGTTTTATTGGAATTCTTGCTTCTCTAGCATGGGCACATTTCTAGGGTTCATTCACACAAATTTCTCTTGATGAGCAAGCTAGTATCATGACCATGAGTTAAACAAAATTTTAACTTAGTCAAATTATCTCCTCCAAACTTCTATGAGTTTATTGCCTTCATTCTTCATCATTTTGATGTCTTTTGTACATTGGAAGGTAATTCTTGACCACCATACCTCAATCTTGACCTATGCTACCATAAAACCCTACAACCTAGTCATGTTTACAATTGAGATCTTGGTGACTTGATCACTTAATACAGCTTAATCATGCAGGTCTCATCTAACTCTGACTCCAACACTTAGTAAATCAACCCTAGCAACCAAGTACTTTGGGAAATATCTTGCAACTTGACAACATGGGTAATGATGGAGGAATGGAAGGTGAGACCTATAGAGGTGAGAGAGAGAGAGAGAGGGTGAGAGGAAGAGATAATGACCTGGAGAGGGTAGAGAAAGAGAAGTAGAGAGGGAGAGAAGAAGAGAGGGATGGAGAAAGAGACCTGGAGAGGGGAGAGAGAAGAGAGATAGTAGAGAGGGATAGAGAAGAGAGATAGAAGAGAGATACCAATGTCAATCTTTTTCTATAAAAAAAAAAATTCCGAAAAATCGGCCTACCGTCGGAATTCTGACATCAAAGGGTAAAAATTCCAAAAGAGGAGTGTCGTCGGATGCACAGTATCCTCGTCGGAACTCTCCTGGAGGCCGTTGTAATTCTGACACAAAAGGGTTAAAATTACGATGGCCTCCAGGAGAGTTCCGACGAGGATGCTGTGCATCCAACGACACTCCTCTGTGGGAATTTTTACCCTTTGATGTCGGAATTCCGATGATAGGCCGAGATCGCGACGGTATTCTTTCTGGGTATGATCATCCATGGCAGCCGTCAAAAAGGTTGGAGCTGATGTCGGAATTGCGATGACCACAAGGATAGTCGGAACTTCTGACAAAAAGTTTTCGATGACTTTTTTTGTCGATAGTGCGACAAAATTGCGTTGGAATGCTGACGATTTGCCGTCAAAATTTTGACCCAAATGTACTAGTGACTTAATGAAGATGGTAAGGTAATCAGAAATAAAGCAAGACTAGTGTGTAAGAGATATTCTCAAAAAGAAGGAATTGATTACAATGAAACCTTTGCACTGGTAGCTAGAATTGAGGCAAACAGGTTATTCTTGGCTTTTGCAGCACACAAGAACTACAAAGTATATCAAATGGATATTAAATGTGCATTTTTGAATGGAGATCTTGAAGAAGAAGTTTACATTGAGCAACCTGATGGATTTTCTTTGACAGATAACAAAGACATGGTTTGCAGGTTAAGGAAAGCTTTTTATGGGTTGAAGCAAGCTCCAAGAGCTTGGTATGCTAGATTGGATAAATATCTTTTGAAGATTGGTTTTTCTAAAGGTAATGCTAACAACAATTTATACTATAAAGTGACTAATGATGACATCTTGGTTTTAGAAGTTTTTGTTGATGATATAATCTTTGGAGGAGAGGATGGATTATGTAAAGACTTTTTTATTGAAATGCAACAAGAATTTGAAATGTCTATGATTGGAGAGATAAAATTCTTTTTAGGATTTTAGATTTCACAGACTGATAAAGATATATTCTTGAGTCAATCTAAGTACTTGAAGGAATTACTAAAGAAATTTGGGATGGAGAACTTTAAACCGGTAAGCACACCTATGACTACAAATGACAAATTATCACTAAGGGATGAATCTACACCTATTAATCTGACTAGGTACAAATCTATGATAGGAGGTTTACTGTATTTGACACAAAAAAGACCTGATATTATGAATGTAGTATGTATCATTTCAATATTTCAGAGTAATCCTAGAGAAAATCATGAATCAACAATAAAAAGGATTTTCTGGTACTTACAAGGCACTACATATCTTGGCTTATGGTATCCTAGAGATGAAAACTTTGAATTATGTGCATACATGGATGTAAACTGGGCAGGAGATGTGGATGACAGTAAAAGCACCACTGGCGGAGCATTTTTTCTTGGAAGCAGATTAATTTCTTGTTGAGTAAGAAACAAAGTTGCACATCTTTATTAACAACAGAATCAAAAACTTTATGCCGGTAGATAGTTTATCAGTTAATTGCAGTACCGATAAAGATTAATGCATGAAACAAAGAGACAATAACATCCACAACATATAACACCAATATTTGTACGTGGAAACCTGTAAGGGGAAAAACCATGGTGGGAAACCTTACCCTCAATCAGATGATACTACTGTAGATAGTATGTGTATACAAATGGGGTTTGCACATGCAAAAAGGCCAAGTTCCTAGAGCTCATTGCTCAAACACAAATAAGAGTCACACTGACTACAATTGGATGGTTAAATCCAATAAAGATGTACTACTCAAAATAGCATCTTCATATGTTGGATTCAGTACCGGTGTAGTTCTGATTGTCTTCACAAAGACCTTCCTTTAACCTTCAAATGATGTCTACGTGTATAGCTTTGCATATTCTCGCATATACCGAATTACAATTCCTTCTCACAATCGTATATCGATCTTACAAATAAGATCTTACATATATACCATAACCTAAGACCAATTTTAGTAGGTCGGCTCTAAAAGATATTACAATAAAAACAATTTACAAGTAAATCGATAACCGATGCGATATCCAATTCAACATGGCGGCTTAATGCACTTACAACATTGATAAATCATGTCCAAAGCATGTCGTGCTGATCTGGAATAGATAAGCCTGTTGGTGCTTATTCTAGACCTATTTGCCGGTAATAGCAAATATGCAAACTTGAATATACCAATGAACAAATCTCCAAGACAAAGTGTCCAAACGATGTCTTCAACATAACCAAGTGTTTTCCATGTCATTCCGAGTGCCGGTGAACATTATATCCTATCGGTGAACCAAATACCGATGACTGTGCATAAAGTCGCTTGCCGGTGAACGTTGTCAATTCTCCAAACTGCCGGAGTTGATAAGTGTTAATAGGTGTTGACATCAATGACAAAACCATATCAACATATCCAAAATACCAGCAATCTCCCCCTTTGGAATTGATGGCAACACAAGATGGAAAAACCATCAAAGTTCCAAAATAGAAATGCCAAATACCAAAAACCAACAATCTCCCAAAAGAGATTATAACTAGAAATCAAAATTCAGATACAAAGAGTAATCAATCTCTCCCAAAGTAATAATCACTCCCCCTAGGAGTAACATGAGTTTTACTTTTGTTTTTCCATATCAATCTCTCCCCCTTTGACATCAAATGCCAAAGCTAATACAAAACCAAGCTCAAATACAAAATACCAACTACTCCCCCCGAGAAGTAGCTTTCCTTATCAAAAGCTGGAGTAAAAGATTTCTCTATTAATTCTGTCAGTGATGATAAACATCAACTGTCTAAGTCTCTACCGGTGGGGGTATGACCCCAAGCTTCTGTCTTAGATATTCAAAAGTCTCTTTAGGCAAGGCTTGGTGAAAATATTTGCAATCTTCTCTTTAGTATTCACATAAACCAGTTTTACTTCTTTTGCTTCAACATTCTCCTTTAGAAAATTCAGTTTGATAGAAACTAATTTAGTTTTAGAATGTAGTACCGGATTCTTAGATATATCAATTGCTGCAGTGTTATCAGTCCAGAGATAACTTTAAGAAACCACCCCCTCCCCGGACAACTGTATAAAATCTTGGTGAATCAGACATTATTTTCAAGGGGAAATTTTCATATGGATGGCAAAATTTTTTTTTAAAATGGGGGAAAAAATTATTTTGTATTGGCGATTTTTTTCTAGGGTATGAAAATTCCATAAATTTCAGGCGAATAGTATCTTATTCTATGGGGAAAATATTTATAGTGGGAGGTGAATAATTTCTGTTTAAAGGAACAAATATATAATTGTATGAGCAAAAATGTTTACTCCGAAGGAAAAATTATTTAAATGTATTGGCGATTTTTATCCACCGCTTGAAAATTATTTAAATGTATTGGCGATTTTTATCCACCACTTGAAAATTATTTAATTTGTCTTGGTGAATATTTTGTTATTTATGGTACAATATATAATTTATTGGTGATTTCATGAATTCATTGCCATTAATAGATAAGGCACATCTAATCACATCAGTACATCACATCACATAATACATTGAGTCCAGACTCTGCACGATGTATCAATAAGCACGGCCTCTTTGATACGTGAAGGGTGACACATACCTAAAATCTATCAATGATTTTAAACCATTCGATGATCATAGATCAATGGCTGAAGTTTTATTTCGGCCCAATTTTCTGAAGAGAACATAGCTCACCAGAAAGTGCCTGGAATGGAATTGGATTCAATAGACACGTATCAAATGTCATGAATCACGATCGATAATTTCATTCATTTAATATATATATTTTCACTAATTTCAATCCACTCTGTCCCCACAACTTCCAATGTGATACTTGCCAATTTGGTACTAGTTCATAGTTGTTTCCATTTTCGCACAATAGTGCATTTATGGGAAAGATTTGCAGAGATACGAAAGATTTAAAAAAATTTATAGCAGTTAATACTGTTAAAGAAGTAATTATTATAATCAAGAGCTTCAATAATTTATATACGATCTCTGCTTCTTTCATCTTCAATTAGCCTTTGCCATTTGGTAGATAAATCATCGGAGCTCACGATATTTTAGGCTTATAGGCTCACTGCTCAGGTTGTTTAATTTGTTAATCTGTTTTCTCAAGATGGACACTCCCATCTGCTTGAGAAGCATTTCTGCAGAGAACCAGAGGGCCTTTCTAGGCTCCGTTAGAGACCCAACCCTCCAATCAGTCTGCAAGGAGGTTGGTTCATTCACCACTGAGGCTGTGTGAATGGTGGTGGGAAGAGAATTTCTGCGAAACGAAAATAGGTACCGTGTTAACACGGACCTTAATCCCGCTTCTTAGCATCTCTTTTGGACCTGGGAGGAGACAAGGTTGATATGTTGATGTTGTTGAGGAAGGTTTTTAAGGAAGAATTCCTCGGAGATGACATTACTCTTGTCGATCTTGCAGAAGTAGGGGTGGGGATCCCTTGGGCGAGTGATTTATCCAAGCTTCTCCTTTCTGACCAAACAGTGCCAGTGGCTAGGCAATCATTTCTTCTAAACTTGAATATGAAGCAGATGACGCATCATAGAAAATGGGCGTGGATTGGTAGGAACTTCCTCCAGAAATGGTTCCTCCTGGACAACTTTCCAAACTACATGTGGCTTGAAGAATTTTCTCAGCTTATGCCATCTGAAGAATTCTACATGGAAGGAGGGCTAGATTCTTAGGGCAAAATTGTAAACAATTCCACTACCTGTGCCCTAGCCCTGCCCCCATGTAGTTTTTTTTTCCTATGTACTCAAACCCTAATAGGCTCAGTGCTAGTGGCTCACTCATTTTGGCTTTTAAGTTTTTGGGGGACTCAAGTCTCAGACGGAAAAATTGTAAATTTCAAAAGCATAAATATTAATGATAATTTTTCAAATTTCAGTTTGTTTTAGTTTGCTTCTTACATTCTTATGGATATAAAAATGCTTTCTATAATTCTATTTCATTTTTATTAATTAATTTCTTTTAAATTCTTTTTGTATATGAGCTACGTTATTTCAATTATTTGTTAAACAATGGAAAAAATTTAATACTGTGATCTTTTTTATGTAATGCTATAAAATAAAAATTCAGTTTGTTCCATTAATTATTTGTACATTGATTATGGTTGATTATAATTTTATAGATATATACTATATAGTCATTCAAAATACAAAATTTCAAAAGTTTCAATATACAAAAGTTTATCGGTAAAGGTTTTTTCATTCTATTAATTCAAAAGTTTCAAGATACAAAATTTGTAGTAATTCATGCATAAACATGGACAGAGAGAAAACCATACTGCCCACAACTTATAGGAAGCAGACAAAAAAACCAGTTCATTGCTGATAGGTCGATCACTTAGTCTCACTATCCCCCTGGGTCACCTCCTCCCAGTCCCTTCCCTCTTCGGAGGTCGATGCTTTGGCTTTCCCTTTTGCCACTTCAACTTTCATTTTTGGAATGCAGTTTAGGCACCCAAAGTCAGGGTCACCCTCCAAGCTTTCCAGTAGTTGTATGGCCCTTCCTTCTTCAGCCCAATCTCTCAATTCCCTACCAACCTCCATCCTTGCCACCACATGCAAAGCCTTCAAGACTTCATCCACCTTGGTTAATTTCACAAAGAGTTTCATCGCTTCCCACCCCACTCAGGCACGTTCATGGCACTGGTATTTGATTTCATCCTCTGGGCCACAAATAAAAGGAAGCAATTCCTCCTGGTCATTCCCTTCCTTAATTTGAATGTCAACTCCTGACACCACCCACTCCAAGATTGAATCTAGGTTAATCAAAAAGTCCCCATCAATAAATTTGACCAATGTGAGTTTTACCTTTTCCACCTCCGGTTCGAATTCACAGGCCCATGCCAGAATTGGAGAGTAAACCTCCATGTTAGTTCGATACCGGTTACTAATATGTGCCACCTCCTCCACAAGCATTAGTCGAGCTGCTGCCCACAACTTCTCCTCCTTAAACTTGAACAGTCCTTGCATTCATTTATCAGATACTTTGCCCAAAAAGGGCACCAACTTCTTGTATGTTTGAAGTGTGAAATTGGCCTCCATGGTCACCTACAATTTCAAAATCACTTCCTGCAAAAAGTGTCTTATAGAAGGTACGATTCTATGAACTACAGATTTGTTCTACTTCAAAGCAAAAACTGGTACACAGATCAAAGGGTAATAAATTTTGCCTCCGTCTTATAGGCTGGGTAATGAATGTGCACGATAAGGCATTAATGCCATGAGATCAAGAAAAAGATTTCCCTCCATCCTCCCCTTCCTCCGTCCGTGCGATATGACGCAGACAACTCCTTCTGCAACAATTAATCGCCACCTTGGCATTTGTACTTTCCAAATTTGGTCGCCTTAACAGGTTGAGGACTGCACATTTTTTTAAATTAATACACTAAATTTATGTTGAACTTTTATATATATTTTTAAACTATTTTTTAAAATTATATATCGTAAACATATTTTCAAAGAATTTTGTTAAACTTTAAATTAATATTTTAGATTTAATATTGAATGTTTTCTTTTTTGTATTAAACTTTTACTTTTCAAATTGTATATCAAAATTTATATTTTTATTTAGTTATTTGTTTTATTCTAGAAACTAAGTTTCATGTTTTATACTATTTTTTAATTTCAAATTTTTACAAATAATATTAACATTATATTTAATAGTTATCTCAAACTATTGCACCTCTTTAAAATTTAAATGTATCTTATTATGGGACCGATGACATCTAACAACACTCAAGTTCTCAACAGGTATCATCATCCATCGGATGACCAAAGATCAACGGCTTAGGGTGGATTTCAGCCCAAATGTGGGTAGTGAACACATTTGTGAGAACTTCGCCCAGAATTGAACATTTTAAATTTAATTAAATAGAATTAAGTCTATAGTCTATAGACTATAAATCTCTTTTTCGGGCGAAATTTTAAAATGATTAAATAGACTTTAAAATAGACCCGAAAAGTGACATGAGTACGGTGACGTGCCAGAAAAATGGCAGAAGTCGTGGGACCCACTTCATCTAAAAATAGGTACCATCGACCGCTGGATGAACAAAGATCAACGACTAGGGTGGATTTTGGCCCGAATGTGGGAAGTGAACACCTTTCTGAGAACTTCTCCCGAAATTGGACATTTTAAATTTAATTAAATATAATTAAGTCTATAAGACTTTTTTTTGGGCGAAAGCTTAAAATGATTAAATAGACTTAAAAATCAAACCCGAAAAGTGACACGAGTATGGTGATGTGCCTGAAAAATGGCAGAAGTCGTGGGACCCACTACATCTAAAAACATGTACCATCGATTGTTGGATGAACAAAGATCAACGACTTAGGGTGGATTTCAAGGCGAATGTGGGAAGGGAACAGATTTTTGAGAACTTTGCCCAAAAAAGTGACACAAGTATTGTGACATGCCCAAAAATTGGCAGAAGTAATGGGACCCACGACAACTAACAATAGGTACTATCATCCGTTAGATGAGAAAAGATCAATGACTTAGGGTGGAATTCAACCCGAATGTGGGAAGTGAACACATTTGGGAGAACTTCACCCGGAATTGAAACATTTTAAATTTAATTAAATATAATTAAGTCTATAAAGCACTTTTTCGGGTGAAAGTTTAAAATTATTAAACAGACTTAAAAAATAGACTCGTAAAGTCACAACAAGTACCTTGGTCCCTTGTCCATTGGATGAGCAAAGATCAATGGCTTAGGGTGGATTTCGGCCCGAATGTGGGAAGTGAACACATTTGGGAGAACTTCGCTTGGAATTGAAACATTTTAAATTTAATTAAATATAATTAAGTCTATTAAACACTTTTTCAGGTGGAAGTTTAAAATTATTAAACAGACTTAAAAAAATAGACTCGTAAAGTCACAATAGGTACCTTGGTCCCTCATCTGTTGGATGAGCAAATATCAATTACTTAGGGTGGATTTCGGCCCAAATGTGGGAAGTGAACACATTTGGGAGAACTTCGCCCGGAATTGAACATATTACATTTAATGTCCTTTGAATTTATACTGAAGTAGTGAATGTTTTGTCCTTCAGCATCAAATAGTTATTAATAATAATTAATAAAATTACAACATGATTCTTAATGTCCTCAGAATTTATACTGAAGTAATGAATGCTTTGTCCTTCAACATCGAATAGTTATTAATAGTAATTAATAAAATTACAACATGATTCTAGATATTTTGCCCTTTAGGTTTTACTTTTCTACTTTTCAGAGTTTTCAAAATAAGAGACTCATAAATCATAATCGTCTTTCATTTCTTGGACAAACCTGTAAATCAAGGGAGATTCAGAAACAACTACTAGATTGAGGAATGCAAGTTGCAACAGAGACTATCTACGCCAATCTAGTGAAATAGAAATTCCAATTTCCGGGTAAAATCTAGAACACCTACATCCCGCCTTTTTTGCTTTTGGTAATCTCGTGGTCCAATTTGAGGGTTAGAATTTTTAGGTTTTTATCTAGCATTATTTTGAATTATTAACAATAATAGTGATGGGGAAAATGGGAAGCAGTAGTTCAACAAGAAGCCAAGTGAAAAACAAAATGTACCTAACCGAACTGGTTAAAACACTAGGTTTCATTGATGAATACCATGATATTTATGACCCTTCTATCCATGGTGAAAAGCATATTATAGATATTAGATATACATTGTCTAGTAAGGCAGGAGATGCATCTAGGGCAAAATTTACTATTTTCAACCCAATGTTACAACAAAAAACAAATAAAATCACATCGTGGGATGTTGGATTTGGAAGCATGGTGTTACCTAAAGTATTCTCTTGCCCTAATTTTCTCATGGTCTGCACCAAAAATTATGATGAAGATAAAAAACCAATTGTCAATAAAAATACAAAAGAGGAAATTCTATCCATAAACGAGGGAGAATTTGCTCGTTTGTTGAACCTAGGATTTGAAGCCCAAAACTCAAACATCCAAATTGACCTTGAAAAGCTGGCAATGAATTATGAGAGTCTCGATCCAAGTCGTAGAGATTCATTTGTCAAAGATCTAATAAAGAGTGGTACTGGTATTGTGTTGGATCAAAATCATAAGCCTCCTTATGATTCTAACATTTTTGTACAATGGGTTGGGGATACTATTTCCTTGCTGTCATTTTGCCTGGGATTGGAAAATGATAGGTAAGTGGGTGCAAGCCTTCTTGAAATAATTTATAATATCCATTGTGCAGGTCAGCCAATAAGATATAATTTTATTGAGCACATTGTAAAATCCATGTAAAAACAATTACTATTGATCAAAAAAGGTTCCTGTAAGACATTTAGGTTCTCATCCTACTTGTGCTATCTCCTTCTATCCAAGTATCGTGCAATATTCAAGACCAACAAGCTTCAAATTGTGAGCTATAAGATTGATGAGAAGACTGGGAAGAGAACAGAGTGTCCAATATATGATTGGACGCCAAAGATAAGGATGCATGATAATAGAAAGAACTAGAACCATTTTGTAGACTTCTTTTTGGCACCAATGTATAATGAAATTACAAGCACTCCAATGCCTACATTTCCTGTGTCTTGTAGAGATTGCATTCAACTCGGAAGTCAAATAGAATTGGCTGACTGGTTCTTCATGGAAGAATTCATTGTGTTAAGGTTTTACAGATCGGCAGTAAAACCATACAGACAATTGGAGAGCATAGATAGGCACTTCCATGGTCAGCAAAAGAAGAGCATATTTCCTTCCTTTCCTTTCTCATGTGGAGGGTTCACATTTGAGAGAAAAACATTCAATGTGGCACATGATTTTTTGACAGTTTTTAACTTTGGTGATGAGGGTCTCTGGTAGTATGATCCAATCGGTGTAGTTCAAGCAAGGCTTAAGAAAAATGGGAACTCTTCAGCGTTGTGTCAACATGAAAGTAAACCATTGCTAGAAAATCTTAGAAACATGGACTCTTGGGATGAGGTTAAAAAAGAGATGGAGAAAATTGCAGCTGACAATAACATTTCAATAGAAGAAATTTCATCACAAATTATGGCATTGCAAATGCACATAGAGAGGACAACAGAGGAGGGCCAGGGCATCCAAAGTAGGAGGTCCTACAATTTCTACCTAAAATCTGCTAATCCATCTAACAAATCTATTCCCAAATTAATTATGCATGAATGTAAAGAGAATTATTTCACTCAAACCAAAATAAATGATTTTTGGAATATGAGGAGGAATCTCGGTGAACCAAAGACAAGTACAGAATTTGAGAGCATCGAAGAGGATGCAAAGTTTAGAAAATTGTGGGATATGGAGCATGGCAGGACTTAAGATGGTGATGAGCATGAGGTTGTCATTGAGCCCCCTCCAACAACTACTATAGTCCCTAAAATATTAGGTGAAGTCAGTGAGTCCATGAAAGAAAAATATAGCAAAGGGGAAAAGCTTGTGGAAAAAATGGGGTTTTAAGGTGGTGGTCTAGGTCCCAGATGAGAGGGCATTTGGTATCCACTTCAGGTACAACTTCCATCATAGTCAAAATCAAAAGGTCCTTATAGACTAGTCATTGGACTTGTTTCTTCATATTCATTAGGGATAGGTACTACTCATTACCCTTAGGGTTTGCCTACATTTGTTTCAGGTTCAAATTCATAACCACCACCACATCATGGTATTCCCATTGGTGGTGAATCAAGTGCCACTGCCACTAGTGGGGAATCTGGGGATAGTATTCCTATTATTGTTCAGTCAAGTGCCACTGTGATTGGTGGGGTTGGCATGGGTACTACTACTGATACTAGTTGTCTTGGTGTTGGACAAGGGCAACAACAAAATATCTCTCGCAACAAGCCACTAGAGGTAGATACTCAATCTTATACTATTGAGAATTTTATATCAAGTGCCACTGGCACTACAAATCAATCATTTGCAGCTTCAGATCACACAACTCAAAAGACTATGAAAACTACACATGAAAGTGTCAGTGGGAGTGGGACAACATCAGGAACTGTTGTTGGTAATCCTTGTCAAGCATTAGTTAAAACCATAGGAATAAGTGGTATGGTATTCCTATGTCACCTTTCAAACATTCAATTGCTTCAGCAAGCCCAGATTTTCAATTTCATGATTACTATGAAAAATATGACCACACAACAAAAGCAAATAAAGAAAAAAAAACATTTCATAGGGTTTTCATGTCTAAAATTTTAAACAAACAGCCTGCAAGGCACAGGGTATTTCCAACATATGACCCACAGAAAGATATGATGGAGTTCATGGTTGTTATGCCCCCTTGCCCATCTAAAGATAAAAATCCACCACACAGTCAGATAGATCCCTCTCAATTTCAAGTTAGCACCCTCCAAATAGATTTTTCCAAAGTACATAATGTGGACAAAATTAGTGTGTTAAAAAGGACTAACGAAGTGGTCTACACTTCACTACTAAAGGTGGAGAGAGAAAAAAATAAACTGGAGAAACAAATAGAAAAGTTACAGGCAGACCTGGAAAATGAAAAATCAAGGAGGAAAGCAGCAGATAGCAAGTGCAATGATTTGTAGAAAAGGATAAAAAATTTGGGCTCTGCAGTGGAAATTGTAGAGTAGGAGAAGAAGGATGCAAAATTGAAGGACCTGACAGAAAAAATGGCTAAAAGCGGTAAAAAAATTGTTGAGGAAAAAGCCAGTTTTCAAAAATTATACAAAAGTTATGAGTCTGCTGCCGCTAAAATGAAAAAATTACAAGACCTATTGGATCATGGGAAGGAAAAAGAAAAACATTTGCAAGAGGAAGTAGAGGAAGAAAGAAAAAAATGTGCACAGATGAAAGAAGACTTGCACAATGCAAATGATAAAATAAAAACATTGGAGGATAGATTGAAAGATAATATGAAAAATACAAAGAAGTATATACAAGAAAACATTTGGCAGAAAATAATGAAGAGAAGTGAGAAGTTGTGTGAATGGTTTCAATTGACTAAAAGTATGAGACTAATTTTTATAAAAAATCAAAGGGCACTTTGAGAAGAGGACACATTTTTATTCAAAAGAGGAAAAGGCAAAAAAGATTCTGAAAGTAGTCTACAATTCCAGTGACAACTACTTAGCATCCAAGGGAATTAAGAGACGCATTGATGCCATAGCTAAGACATCATCTATCATTCAAAAATTCTAGAAGCTAAGGGAAACAACAAAAGTTATGGAAAGTTGTGGAAAAAAGATATTGAAGCTGCAAGAAAAGAAAAATAATTTGATTAAACTTGGTTTGCCTAAGCCTTTTGACACATCAAATAAATTCATTGTAGAAGAAGCTTACAAAAAAAGCATGGAGATAAAAATGAAGTCTGATTTAGACTTGCTTCCAAAGGACACAACTCCCAAAAGCTTTTTGGAATTCATCCAACCATTTACAACTCTAAATTCAGTATTGGATGAAACAGTGATGTCAAGTAAATCTTCTAAATATGGAATCTTGACGAATTTGGAGTTGAATTTCCATAGTTTACAAAATATTGACCTTCCATCAGACGAAGAGTGGAGAAACCTACAAAAACTGGCACAGAATTCTTAAGAATCATAGTATGTATTGCATAATTTTCTTCTTTTATTCTTAATTTCAAGGTTTTGTGTTTTTTTTGTTTGCTATTTTGCTAATCCAGCCTATGAATCTACGATGCACTCGCTATTGCTATTTTGCTAATCCAACCTATGAATCTATGATGCACTCGCTATTGCTATTTTGCTAATCCATCCTATGAATCTATTTTATGAATAGGAAAAAAATAGCACTCGCTATTGCTATTTTGCTAATCCAGCCTATGAATCTATGATGCACAGTGCAAAACTTCAGCCAGTAAATTTGTATTCTCAAATTCTCCCTTGCTTTAACATTTATGCATTTCTCTATTTCTGATTAGTAGGTTTTAGGCATTGCTATTATCTATGTTTAATTTGTCATGGCGTGAATTAATATTTAATTTTGAACCCTATTTTTTGAACAGGAGACATCAAACATGTAGCAGATGTTAAATTGCTAATACGGTCTGTGATGGCCATATAAATCTGTGTTGAGTTTGTGATTTTGATGTTTAGTCTTCACATGTTGCAAACTTGAAAACCTAAAGCTGTTGTTTCTCCCTTGTTTCTATAAAAGAGAATTCAGGGTCATTTGCAAAGGGTTTTGAAACTTTGTATTCACTTTTGCAATTGGCATGGAGAATCACACAAATTGGTGTATTACTATTGAATGAATTGTATCATATGGCTATATCTTGAAAGAATTAATGAAAATCTAAGTTCTCGACATGTGTATTACTATTGAATGAATTGTATCATATGGTTCTGAAATATATCACACAGATTTGAGACTCACACATGTATAAATAAACAATAAACATCTCTGTATCAATAAACACATTATGTTTTTTTTTATTATGCTATTTTAAATCTGGAAATAGAAAGTTGAAAAATACAATTACAAATCAATATTAAATTCTAATTGCAAAAAGTAATATGCTTTTGTAATATGAATGATGAGATACAGTAATAAGATTAATAAATACCAATCTCTTACAGTTGCCATTCATCCTCATCAAATTCAGTTCTTTCTTGATTCTTGTCTATGTTTTCTTCACACTGAGTCTGCATACCTTTGTTTAACTGCATCTCAATGCTACCAGTAGGTCTAGTACACGAGTCAATAGTCCCACTTTGGTTTGAAGTGTTGCCCAAACCTCTTCTTTCACATTTGGACCTCCAGATTTGCAGTGCCCTATCGTAAGGAAAAGTGTGGACATCATACCTAGATGTATAGAGCCTCAAGCAATTTTCTAAATTTTTGTCTAGTTTGTTTCTTAGCTTTGATTTTAGGAACCCAAAGCACTGAAAACTCTCTCATCTTCCACAGAACCCAATATCATGGTAAGACATAAATCAACAAGCTTCACATATTCTAGCATTGAATCATGCAATGTTGAGATCTCAGCTATAGATTTCCAAAGCCTTGTTACTGATCCCTCTTCTAGGCGGTTCTCCATTTTGGCATATTGTTCTTTCATAGTGTATTCAAAATGAGATGATTGCTCTCGAAGATGATTTTTGTCTAATATTCCATTTATAGTTACTCCATTCAATTCTCTGGATATGCAAAATTGTTTTATCAAAGTCAGTAGCTTACTTCAAAAATCAGCTGCATTATTGAAGCTCCAATAATGAGGAAACACAATAGACATGGCTTCGAGTAGGTTGTTAGGAGGGAATCTAATTCTAATTTGTGAAGAAAGATCATATGCAATTTTCTTCACAGAAGTAGTTATAGTCTCAACAATCTTGTCAAAATCTTCCCTTGTAACTCTTTCTTTTTGCTTCCTGGGGCGCTTTCCTGGTTCCTCGGGGTCAACCATGGCATAGAAGTGCATTGGTATCTCAACTCCCCATACATTGGCACATACCTCCCTGTCTGCACTGATTTGTAAAAAGTTATCAGGATTGTTCAAATCTGTGAGTGTCCGCCAGTTAACAAATTTTTCATTAGATAGTGTTGGTTGATTTCGATAGAGATTGTCGAGGGTCATGCATGTCATCTTATGTAGTGTAGCATATTCTGCAATATACAGAGCTCCTTTTTGGGAAACCTTCATAATATTCCTCATTTCCTCTAGCATGGGTAGAAGAGCTGCTAAAGTTAAAAGTGTCTCTAAGTTACTTAACTTGCCAAGAAGTTTAGGAAATTTTGGTTGATCTAATTCGTCGCGAGTTGTGTGAAATAGTCCAATCAAGGATGGATATTTTGAAAACAATCGATGCGTTGGACCATCCAAAGAGATCCATCTGGTATCATTATCCTTGAGAAGCTTGTTCCCATTAGTTAATCCATCAAAAAAGTGTTGAAATTCCATAAATCACTTGGGACTTTGACAGAAGTGTGAGTAGAGCTCTCTAATTAAAATTTCAATTTTTTTAACCGAAGCAAACTTTCTCACAATTCCAAAAGCTAGATTCATTCTGTTAGCCATGCAGTGAATTGCAGTAATGTACGGTGCAAATGAAGTTTCAATCTTTGTACAAAGACCATTCTTGTGACCTTGCATTACTAAAGCTCCATCTGCTCCAACACAAACCAATTTTTTGGCTATCGTCATGTCATCCATACCTCCATATTCAATTAAACTTCTCTTTACTAGTTGAAATAAATTTTTCGTTGTCGCACTCTCCTTCATTTTAGCAACAACTAGTAGATGAGGTTGGTGGGTATGATTCTCTACAATATAAACATGCATGCATACCCATGAAGTATTGTCTACTATCGTAACTTCATCTAAATAAAATGCAATGAAGTTTGACTCTCTTATTTTTTCTTGTGCATCTTCTTTTTCAACCTCTGCAAGACAACTTGCCCATTCCCATCCACTGTTTACTAACCAGTGTCTATTAGGATAGTTAGGAACTTTCAAAAACTGTAATAAACCACTAATTGATGGGAAATCTATCATAGCAAGCCCTTTGCTCAAAATATGAAAAACAATGCTTAACTGAACAACATTTCCCAGTTGTTCTATTTGCATTGCTTTTCCAAAAACAACTTCAATAGAACCTTTAACTTCAGCTGGCTTCGTCTATAATTTCTCATGAAAATAATACTCTTCGGCATTCCTCACATGCTTACATTCCTCCTTTGTTTCCCATCTTATCACTATTTTTTCAACCCCGTCTATCATTTTTTTTCATAAACTTTACCCATATGCTTTTCTATGGTGTCAAATTTTAGCTACAACCTAATTTCCTTGTTATGTTTCCAAGTGCAAATCTTACACCTGCATTCTATTGGAGGATCACCTTCAATTGGATTCTCCACTGGTTCAATTAATGGATACTTTGATGCCCAATTAATTTTGAAATTCCTCACTAACATATCCCACTCCCGATCCTTTTTTGATTGTGGTTCACCCTTTTTTGGTATGGCTTTTATTTTCCCCTTCTGTGCATTATCATCAATGGCATTATCACCACAGTTGATTATATCATTTCGGCTAACTTGGGTATCTACCAGATAATCTTCTTCAAGATCATCCTAATTTGAGATATTAGGTTCGTCGTTGTCTTCAACATGCAGTGCAAGTGGCAAATTTTGTACTTGTACTTGTGATGATGTACCTTCCTGATTTTCACCACAATCTTTTCCAATGCCAAAGTACGAAGACAACATTCTGCTTTTTGTTGGCCTCTCCTGGCCTTCCCCAAATTCAGGTCTCCTACCCCTCTTCTTGTTCAACATCTCCAACAAAATAAACGCTTCCAAAAAAATATCAATTTGTTGAAGAAGAAATAATAGACTATAATATATAATATACCACTTCAAAAATATGACCGCTCACCTTTAGGCTTTAGGTCACTAGTAGTTGCCAATGCAGTCAACAACAATGATTTTCCTTGGTCTGAAACTTTGTTGTTGATCAGTATTCAGATCCTATAACCCACCAGATTGTGTTGAGATAGATTTGATCTTTGCATGTATTTATACCAATCCTTATATGGCGAATTCCACGGGAATTTTATATGGTATACAAATATTTGGCGAATCTTGCGTAACTATAACACGACATGTAATTTTCAAGGTGATTATAGGTCATCCAAATATGGCTTATGTAATTTTTGAGGTGATTATAGGTCCTCCAAATAATAGGCGAATAAAATATAGTTGGTGAAAGTTGGGGTGAATGGAGACACACGTCGACAAGATGTCGGGCGAATTGGGTCCCCCTGGCTAACAAATCTTCACATGCCTATAGGCGAATTAAGGTCATCTATTAAGGTAACCTTGGAGAGTGTAGGCGAAACAATTAAATTTACCATGTGTCCACCATATATTGTATTGACAAAATCATCGCATAGAAACATTTAATTGCATAAAACATATGGCGATCGGGCCATGACTTTGATGAAAATTGATAATGTTCTGGCAACATGGCCACCCCTAGTCGATACAAAATATTCACCATTTCTGACATGGCTGACATGAAAAATTTGCCATTGGCGAATATTTGCCACTAAATTAATCTCTAAGTAGGCTGCTATCAACATTTTCTCCTTCTCTTTATCTCACTTTCTTTATGTTCCTTGAGATCTAGACCCAACTCTCTCCTTATCACACTTCCTCTATCCCCTCTCTACCTCTCTATCTCACTCTCTCTTGCCTCTCCCAAATTATAGACCTATCTCTCTATCTCTCTCTCACATCCTTAATTCTCTACTCTTTGTCTCATCTCTCTCTACACACCTCCCCTCACTCCCTACCTACGTCTATTTCTCTACATATACCTCTACATCTCTCTCTATATATCTTTCTCACCCTTCCTACCAACTTATCTTTCTCTACATACATCTCTCTTACACCTGAGATCTCTCTCTCTCCATCTCTACCTCTCCACCTCTCCCTCCTTCCCTCTCTACTCTTATCTCCCCTCTATTCCCTCTCTACCTCTTAATTTCACTCTCTCCTCTCTCTCCCAAAATCTATACCTATTTCTCTACCTCTCTCTCACATCCTTAACTCTCTACTCTATATCTCCTCTCTCTCTCTACACACATCCTCTCACTCCCTACCAACCTTTATTTATCTACTTATACCTATATCTCTCTCCCTACATACCTTTCTCTTCCTCCCTACCTATAGGAAACAACAATGAAGGAAACTGAGATGGGGGGGTGAATCAGTTTTCACCAAATTAAACAAATTAAGCATAATTTCAGATCTAATCAACTATAGAAAGAACAAAGATAAACATAATAACAGCAACACACACAACACCAACACTTTGACATGGAAAACTTGGTTAAGGAAAAAAAACGTAGTGGGAACCTACCCACAATAAGATGATACTTTGTAGTAGTATGTGTAAATATTACAATGGGGAATGTATGTATGCATTCAAGAAAACTACCTAGAGCTCACTACTCAAAATATGATAACCCAGAAGCTACAACCCTTAGAGAAGGTTCACTACCTTACACTAACATTCAAATAAAAAATTGGTTTACATGAACTGAAAGAATAGCATCTCCCAATGCCTGATGACAGTTTTGGTTAAACTCATTTGTCTGCTCTACAACACTCTCTGCTCAACACTTCATACTGAAAGATGAATTTTCTTATTCACACATACACCACTCTCTGATAATATAGAAACAACCTCTAATAACCACCATACACAAATTACATGAATATAACACCTATTTATACAAATCATCAACCTTGACTACAAGGTTGGCTCAACCCTCAAGACCTAATTACAAAAGTACATCACACGATACATAAATCAACCACCAGACCAATACAATTTCATTTCCAACATAACATGGACCCAAACAAAATCCTTGAACATGCAACACCATCAGAAATCTCACCAAGATCAACCGCAACATGCTACTCCACCGAAAATATTGCAGAACACAAAAAACATCACTGGACCCATAATATCCTCAATAACACACAAAATGATAAATGCAGACTAGAAAAAAAATAGGACATGATTAGGAAACACCAAAAAGCATGTTAGAACCATCTGCAATAGCTATACCAACACCACTTAATCAAATCTTCATCGATCATCATGCTGATACTCAAGAACACTCAAACACGAGCAACTGGGACTGGAAAGATAACTTGCAGAGTATCAAATAACAAACCATATGAATTGTAGATACACATGAACATCCCAAACACTCTCTCAAATCCACAACTCAAGATGTAATCATTCTGGAGCACAATGGATCAAACACCAAAACACTGCAACACTGAACACTGAAAAACCAATCCTCGTACCCGAATCCATAACTTGATAAAATCACCTCATAGAATATGAAACCACTACTAAATCAAGTATCTCTAGCATATCAAATGGATAAACCAACCAGATCAACTCTCTACAATCCCCAGGATACCAAAACATAGGAATATGTTGATATCAATGACAACAACATATCCTAGTAGCTACAATGTCCAACAATCTCCCCCTTTGGCATTGATGGCAACATATAGATGTGAAAAACAATTAATACAATGAAATAAATCAATACTAGCAATCTCCAACAATCTCCCCCTAAGACCATGTACACAAAGCTTCCAAGATAAGGCTGTTTTTTACATGCTTTTCTCCCCCTTTGACAACAATGCCAAAAGACACATAGAGATCATTATTCTCTCCCCCTTTGAATATGCAAATAATGATTCTCTCCCCCAAACATAAACTCACACACTTGAACAACTGAACCACTCACTAACTACTCCAACTGAGTAGCAGCACCTTCTCATCAATCTAGATAAGAAGATAAGACTATGAAGTCAACCAGAATGATGCATCTCAATGAATTTAGTTCCCATTGGGAGGGGCAAAAACCTCTAACTTATCTCTTAGATATACAAATGTATCTGCAGACAAAGGCTTATTAAAGATATCTACAATCTGATCCTTTGTAGATACATATTCTAATTTGACTTCTTCATCACTGACCTTCTCCCTCAAGAAATGATACTTAATTGATATATGCTTTGTCTTAGAATGCAGTACCAGATTCTTGGAAATATTAATAGAACTTGAATTATCACAATATATAATAGCAGGCTCATCATAAATGACTCTAATGTCCTTCAACATCTACGTCATCAAAACTACCTAAGTACAATTGCTAGCAGCAACAATGTATTCAACTTCTACAGTAGATAGAAAAATAGCATCTTGCTTCTTACTTGCCCAAGAAACTAACTTCTTTCCCTAAAATAATGCTCCATCGGTAGTTCTCTTTCAATCATCAACATCACCTACCCAGTCAGAATTAATATAATCACATAACATGAAATCATCATTCTTCAGATACCACAACCCATAGTCAACTATCCCCTTCAAGTATCTGAAAAATTCTCTTCACATCCGTAACATGATTTTCTTTAAGATACACTTGAAATCTTGAACAAAGACAAACAACATGTATAATGTCTGGTCTAGTCTGAGTCTAGTACAATAGTCCACCAACCAGAGATTTGTACAAGGTTTGATTAACTTTCTGAGATTCATCATGCTTAGACAACTTGCATCTAGTCACCATAGGAGTTCCAACAAGTTTGGAATCAACTGATCCAAACTTCTTCAACAATTAATCCTTCACATACTTAGATTAAGAAATGAAAATGCCTTTATTCATCTGTGTAATCTATAATCCTAAGAAGAGTTTCATCTCACCTATCATAGACATCTCAAACTTTTTTTGCATATCGTCAGCAAACTTCTTACTCAAATCATCATCTCCTCCAAAAATAATGTCATCAACAAAAACTTCAACAATCAAAAGGTTGTCATTATCAACCTTAAAGTATAAATTACTATCAGCAGTACCTTTACAAAATCCCAACTTCATCAAATACCTGCCCAATCTAGCATACCAAGCTCTATGGGCTTGTTTAAGTCCATACAATGCTTTCTTCAATCTGCATACCATGTCTCCTTCATTTGATAATGAAAACCCATCTGGTTGCTCAATGCAGACTTCCTCTTCCAAATAACCATTCAAAAAGGATGACTTAACATCCATCTAATATACCTTAAAATTCTTATAAGCAGCATATGCAAGAAGTAATCTAACAACTTCAATTCTAGCTACTGGAGAAAAAGTCTCCTCATAATGAATACCTTCCATCTATGAATATCCCTTACATACCAATCTTTCTTTGTTTCTTAGCACTTCATCGACTTCATTCAATTTATTCTAAAACACCCATTTAGTACCAATCACATTCTTGTCCTTAGGTCTCAAAACAAGTTCCCATGTATTGTTCTTCTCAATCTGATTCAACTCTTCTTCCATAGCTTTCATCCAATTCTCATCTTTACAAGCTTCAACAACATATTTAAGCTCAATCTTGGAAACCAAACATATTTTTTCAACAACAATCCTTCTCCTAGTCATCACACCTTTATTTTTTTCACCAATAATCTAATTCTCTAAATGATTTAATCTTACATACCTCAAAGTCTTATGATTATTCTGATTCTTAGGTTCTTGAACTTCTTCACTGGTAGCAACAATATCTAGATTAACTATCTCTGGATCATTCTACTTTAGGCTCTCAGTAGGTACTTGCTTTGAAATAACATCCTGATCATCAAACTCATATTTACATGCTCTGATCTAATATGCATGACATTCATCAACCTTCACATTTTCACTTTCCACTATCTTCTGAACCTTTAATTGTAACATCGGTAGGCCTTTCTCTTTCTAGAATATCCCAAGAGGATTCCTTCATTGCATCTTGCATCAAACTTTCATATATCCTCATCTCTTTTGATATAACAATTGCTTCCAAAAATTTAGAAATATGTAACTATAGGAACATGAACAAATAGCTCATAAGGATTCTTATTCAACTCACTTTTTATATGCACCTAGTTGAATGTTTTATATAACAATGCTAATAGTTTCTCTTGAAAAGGTTGCGGAATATTTCCTTCAATTAACATAGTCCTAGCAGCATCCAAAATAGTTTTGTTCTTTCTTTCAACAACTTCATTCTGATGAGTGGTTCTAGGAGTAGATAATTGTCTTCTAATTCCATTCTTTTCACAAAATGAATCAAACTCACCGGATGTGAATTCTCCTCCTCTATTAGATCTCAGACATTTCAGCTTCAATCCTATCTCTATTTCCACCTTAGCTTTGAATATCTTGAATTTCTCCAATGCTTCTGATTTCTCCCTTAGAAAGGTAACCCACATAATTCTAGAGTTGTCATCAATCAACAACATGAAATACATGTCTCCCTGCATGCTTCTCACTCTTGTAGGACCACACAAATCAGTATGCACAAGATCCAACAATCCATTAGATGTATACAACTTACTTTTGAATGAAATTCTTATTTGGTTTCCCAATTGACATTCTTTACATATCAGATTAGAAGGTTTCACAATCTTAGGCAAATCTCTAACAACTTGAGTAGAACTTATTCTTATCATGTAGTCAAAATTAACATGACCCATTCTTCTATGCCACAACCATCTTTCATATATTTGAGCAATCGAACAACTTTTCTCAACAAAATTGAAATGAAAGATATTACCTTTAGTCTTGGTTCTTGATGAAATCTCTATACTGGAGGCATTCAGAATCTTGAATTGCAAGTTGTATCCCTTATCAACCATCTGTCCAACACTCAAAATATTATGCTTGAAACCTTCAACATATAAGACATCATCAGTATTATTCTTACCATCAAGAGAAATAGAACCTCTACCATGAATTACACAAGCTTTAGCATCTCCAAATCTTACTATTCCACCATCATACCTCTCCATATTCATAAATTTTCTTTTATCACCTGTCATATGATGTGAACAAGTGCTATCAATAACCTATTCTTTTTCTTCAATCTTAGTAACCAAAGCTTTCTCCTCAACAATGCACCTTGTAGAATTCAATGGTATCGAATTATCTTCCTTGATAGGAATAAATACAAATTCATCTCTGAATTCCCATTCTCGGACTCTTTATCCATCACACCTTCATCAACAACATAATAACATTTCTTCTGATATTTGAACTTTCAGTTAGGTTGATAGGGCTTATCATATCTATAATGCTTCTCATATCTATTATACCTATCCAATTTATCATGCTTATCATGTCTATCATACTATGACATCCTTTCAGGACACCTAGAAGAAAAATGTTATATCTTGTTACAAGAAAATCATTTCAAAGGCAACTTTCCATCATACTTACCAACTCCCTTAGGAAATCTTTGAGCAATAAGTGCTTCAAGCTCATCCAACTCTCTCTCCCATTCTTCCATCTCTCTCATTTCTCTTTCATATCTGGAAACCCTAGGTAAAATTTCTCCCGTATCATACATCTACTTTCTAGATACAAAGACTTTAAATGCAGTCTCAAATTTACCATGTGATTCTCCAAATTCACTCAACTCAAACGTAACAAGCTTACCAACTAGTATGTCTCTTTTCATAGTGGTCATAGTTTGAATCTCATCAATATCAGCAACTTTAGAATTGTAATCATGAGGCAAAGATCTCATCTCCTTCAAGAGTTCTACCAACACATTTGATGTTCATGACAAGTTCATTCACTTTATTCATAAAGGATGATATGTTCTCATCTTTTGCCATCTTTTGCCATCTTATACTTTCCTTTCAAAGTCTACAATTTAGCAACTTTGACATGTTTATCTCCTTCATACAATGTCTCTAACTTTTCTTGGATCTCATGTGCAGTCTGCAATCCCATCACATTAGACATATGCAAATCAGTTAGGATACTTAGCAATTCTTCTCTAGCTCTTATTTTATGTTCAACATCCTTGATCTCACTTGTAGTAATTGAACCATTCTGAGGAACATTGTAGGTATTCTTTGTAATCTTCCAATAGTTATCTCCAAGACACTTCGAGTGACACTCCATCTAGTCCTTCCATACACTGTAATTACTACTATCAAATCTCAGACTCTCTTTCTTGAAAACATAGGTTGTCATCCTGGATCTCCTCAAGCGGTCAAGCTTCTTCCAGAGGATCTAGCTCTGCTACCAATTATTGGCAACAACAATGAAGGAAATCTTGGGGGGTGAATCAGTTTTCATCAGATTAAACAAATTAAAGAAAATTTCAGATCTAATCAACTGCAGCAAGAACAAAGATAAACACAATAACATAAACACACACAACACCAAGACTTTGACATGGAAAAAATGGTTGAGGGAAAAACCATGGTGGGAACCTACCCACGATAAGATGATACTCTGCAATAGTATGTGTAAATATTACAATGGGGAATGTGCATGCATTCAGGAACACTACCTAGAGCTCACTACTCACAATATGATAACTCGGAAGGCTACAACCCTTAGGGAAGGTTCACTACCTTACAATAACATTCAGACAACAATCTGGTCTACATGAACTGAAAGAATAGCATCTGCCAATGCCTGATGATAGTTTTAATTAAGCTCATTTGTCTACTCTACAACACTCTCTACTCAATACTACATACGGAAAGATAAATTCTCTTATTCGCACATACACCACTCTCCAATAATGTAGACACAATCTCTAACAACCACCATACATAAATTACATGAATATGACACCTATTTATATGAATCATCAACCTTGACTACAAGGTTGACTCAACCCTCAAGACCTAATTACAAAATAAAAACCACACGATACATTAATTGATCACCGAACCAATACAATGCCATTGCTGACATAGAATGGACCCAAATTAAATCCTTGAACATGCAACACCACCAGAAATCTTGCCAAGATCAACCACAACACGCTACTCCACCAAAAATGTTGCATAACATGAAGAACATCACCGAACCCATAAGATCCTCAAATAACATGCACAATGATCAATGCGTACTAGTAAAACAAATAGGAAACAATTAGGAAACACCAACAAGAATATTATAACCATCCGCAATAGTTGCACCAACACCACTTAATCAAATCTTCATCGATCATCACGTTGATACTCAAGAACACTCAAACAACAACAACTTGGGCTAGAAAGATAACTTGCAGAGTGCCAAATCACAAACCATCTAAATTGTAGATACAAATGAACATCCAAAACACTCTCCCAAATCCGTAAATCAAGATGTAATCATTCAGGAGCACAACAAATCAAACACCTGAACACTGCAACACTAAACATTGAAAAATCAATCCTCATAACCTCATCAAATCACCTCATAGCATCATGAAACCAATACTAAGTCAAGTATCTCTAGCATATCAAATAGATAAACCAACCATATCAACTCTTTGCAATCACCAGAACACCAAAAAATAGGAATATTTTGACATCAATGGCAACAACATATCCTAGCAACAACCATGTCCAACACTACCAACTTATCTTTGTCTCTCTTTCTCTCTCTCTCTCCACCCCTCCCTCCTCCCCTCTTTACTTTTATCTCCCTTCTATCCCCTCTCTATGTTGGTATTATGGATGTGTTGCATTAGTTTTGTCATTGATGACAACACTTATCCTTTTGGAGATCTACATTGTTGATTTGGCACTATGGTTATATTGGTTTACTGTTGAACCGACACATTGTGTTCACCGGCAAGGTTAGTGACTTATGCACAACCACCGGTATATGCTCACCGACAGGTTATATGGTTCACTGGCATAGATGATGACTTGTTATCATCTGGAGGTCACTTGATTATATCGAAGACATGGTTTGGATACTTGGTTTTGGTGTTTTGGTTATTGGTCTAATCAGGTTGACATATTTACTGTTACCGACATATTGGTCTAGGTTATGGACCGATATACGTTATCTATTCCTAATTAGCACGACACATTATGGAGATGATTTATTGATTGGATATTGTTGTAAATGTATTGAGCCGACATGTTGCATCACAACAAAGACTTATTTGTAATTGATTTAATTGTAATATTCTTAGTGAGCCGACCTACACATTTGATCTTAGGTTTTGTATATATGTAAGATCTCATTTGTGAGATGATACATATGATATGGTATTGTAACATGGTATGTGTGAATATTGAAGATCATATGAGTAGACCATAGAGAAGGTTAAAGGAAGGTTTGAAGGTGTTTGTCAGAGCTTAACCGGTATTGAATCTAGCATTGGAGATGCTATTTTGAGAAGTACATTATTCTAGGATTTAACCATCCTACTGTAGTCATTGTGACTCCCATTTGAGCAGTGTGCTCTAGCCGGTTGGTCTTTCTGCATGTGTAGACCCCATTTATATACACATAGTATCTACAGTAGTATCATCTAATTGTGAGTAGGGTTTCCCATCGTGGTTTTTCCCCTTACAGGATTTCCATGTCAAAAATTTTGTGTTATGTGTTGTGGATGTTGTTTCTCTTTTTGTTTCATGCATTAAGTTTCACTGGTATTGATATTAACTGCTAATCTGTTAACCTTCATTAAGTTTGGTTTATCGGTATTAATTATTAAGTTTGATTAAGTTATAATTGGGTTGAAATTAATTGACAACTAATTCACCCCCCCATCTCAGTTGTCCTTCCGATTCCTAACAATTGGTATCAGAGCTAAGTCCTCTTTTTGCAGAAGCCTAACAGCTTGAGGAGATCCTATGGCAACAAACATTTTCAGGAAGGATAATCCTAAAATTGATGGAACTAACTATGGTATATGGAAGATCAAAATAGAGACATGTCTAAATTTCATTGGAAGAGACATATGGGAAGTTACAAAGAATGGCTATGTTGGTCCTACTCCGAATCAACCTAATCCACCAACTTTGGGTAAAGATCAAGAAAATTATTCCAAAGCAAGAGAAGCACTTTTGAGCACATTATTAGATTAACAAATCATGGGATTATCAGACCGATCTACTGCTAAAGCTATTTGGGATAAATTGGAGACATTTAATGAAGGAGATACCACTGTTAAAATTGCAAAACTAGAATGTTACTAGGTCAGGTATGAAAATTTGAAAATGGAAGAAGATGAAAGAATTTCTGCTTTTATGGAAAGAGTTAATGAAATTGTTTTAGGAATACAATGTTGTGGAGGATCCTTAAGTGAAGATAAAATTGTTTCTAAAGTTTTAAGATCTTTTCCACCAACATACAAAATGAAAGTAACTACTATTAATGAGTTGAGAACAATGCCTAATACATCAGTATCTAGAGATACCTTGGTTGGGAAACTTTCAACATTTGAGCTTGAGGAATTTGGTCTTGTTGTTATAGTTAAGATAGATTTAGCTTTTAGAGCATCATCATCTGACAAATTTGATTGGAAAGCACTTTATGCAAAAGAACTTGAAGATATAAGGAGGGAAAATGAAGAACTCGACGAACTTGAAGCACTATTTGCAAGGAAAATGCCTAAAGGTCTAGTTGGAAGTAAGTATGAAGGTAAAACACCTTTTAAATGTTTTAATTGCAATAAAGCTGGTCATATAGCATCTAGATGTCCTGATAGACATGCAAGATTGAGAGAGGAAGCTAAAAGAACATATAAGCCTAACCCTGAATATCAGAGATACAAATTTAAGAAGAACAAAGATAAATCATGTTACTATGTTGATGAAGGAGTTACAGATGATTCTAATGAATAACCAAAAAATAATGGATGGGCATTTGTTGCAATAAAAGAAGATCAACCGGCACCTATTGTTCCACCGGTAGAGAAGGACTTGGTAGCTAAAATTGAGGAAAAAGATGAATGGATCATTGATAGTGGATGTTCACATCATATGACTGGTGATAAAAGTAAATTCTTATCTTTTCAGGAATATAATGGAGGACTAGTAAGATTTGGCGATGATAGAGCTTGTTTAATCAAAGGAAAAGGCACTATATCTTTGGATGGTAAGTACAATACTAACAATGTTTATTATGTTGAAGGTTTGAAGCATAATCTTTTGAGTGTTGGTCAATTAGTTGAAAAGGGATTTCAGTTACAATTCAAGAATGGTAAATGCAAAATCATGAATGGAACTGGATTGGAGATTGCAACTGGTAATTAGACTAAAGGTAATATCATTCATTTGAATTACAGTGATAAGACATGTTTAATTGCACATATTGATGAAAGTTGGTTACGGCATAAGAGACTCTGTCATGTGAATTTTGATTGCATTGTAAAGATCAGTTCAACTAAGGCAGTAAGGGATTTACCTAAGATTGTGAAACCTCATAATTTGGTATGTAAGTAATGTCTAATGGAAAAGCAAGTTAGAACAACCTTTAAGAGTATTTCTGAGAAATCCAATAATGTTCTTGATTTAATTCATACTAACTTGTGTGGTTCGACAAGAACAAGAAGTCTACAGGGATATATATATTTTATGCTAATTATTGATGATTATTCTAGAATGTGTTGGGTTACTTTTCTCAAGGAGAAATCAAAAGCTTTTGGAAAATTAAAGTT
This sequence comes from Cryptomeria japonica, assembly GCF_030272615.1. Taxonomy (NCBI): domain Eukaryota; kingdom Viridiplantae; phylum Streptophyta; class Pinopsida; order Cupressales; family Cupressaceae; genus Cryptomeria; species Cryptomeria japonica. Next base: position 398,187,078 of record NC_081410.1, read on the forward strand.
ATATAAGGCAATGGTAGAGAATGAATCTGATAAGAAAATCAAATGTTTGAGATCTGATCAAGGAGTAGAATTTACATCTAAGAAATTTAATACATTCTGTGAAGTGAATTGAATCAAAAGACAACTATCAGCACCCTAGACACCTCAGCAGAATGGAATTGTGGAAAGGAAGAACAAAACTATTCTGGAAGAAGCTAGAAGCACGATATTGGAAGAAAATCCACCTCACGTGTATTGGAGAGAAGCAATGAATACAATAGTTTACACTTTCAACAGAGTTCACATCTAAGGTGAAACCGGTAAGACCCCTTATGAACTATGGTTTGGTAATACTCCTACTCTTAAATACTTCAGAATATTTGGAAGCAAATGCTATATTAGGAGAGATGAGTATGTTGGTAAATTTGATCCTAGAAGTGATGAAGGAATATTTCTTGGTTATTCATCTAAAATCAAGGCATATAGATGTTTTAATAAAAGATTACAAAAGATCATTGAAAGTGCTAATGTGAAGATAGATGAACACTTTAGAGGAAATTCAAGGTCTATAGATTCTGAACCGGCAGTTGAGATGATCATAAATGAACCAATACAAATTGCACCAATACAGAATGTGGATCCAATCACACCGGCATCCTCAAAGAATTCCACAGTGACTGAAGAACAACAACATGTGAATAAACCCAGGTATGTGAGACTGAATCACTTAGAAAATCAGATAATTGGGAATAAGTATCAAGGTGTTATGACAAGAGGAAGACTGGAAAATGAAGAGGTATGCTTAATTTCTCAAATTGAACCAGCTTTTGTTATTGAAGCATGTCAAGATAAACATTGGATAAAAGCAATGGACGATGAATTAGAACAAATTGAAAAGAACAATACATGGACATCAGTTCCTCGGCCTAAAGATAAAAATGTAATTGGAACTAAATGGGTATTCAGAAATAAACTTATTGAAGATGGTAAGGTAATCAGGAACAAAGCAAGATTAGTTTGTAAAGGATATTCATAGAAAGAGGTAGTTGATTATAATGAAACCTTTGCACCGGTAGCTAGAATTGAGGTAGTTAGATTATTTCTTGCATTTGCAGCTCATAAGAAATATAAAGTATATCAGATGGATGCAAAATGTGCATTTCTGAATGGTTATCTTGAAGAGGAAGTTTACAATGAACAACCTGATGGATTTTCATTGACAAATGTTAAAGATATTGTTTGCAGATTAAGGAAATCTTTGTATGGATTAAAGAAAGCTCCTAGAGCTTGGTATGCTAGATTGGACAAATATCTTTTGAAGCCTGGTTACACTAGAGGTAATGTTGACAACAACTTATATTTCAAAGTGACTAATGATGACATCTTGATAATTGAAGTTTTTGTTGATGATATCATTTTTGGAGGAGAAGCTGGATTGTGTAAGGACTTTGCTAACAAGATGCAGGAAGAATTTGAAATGTCTATGATTGGGGAGATAAAATTCTTTTTAGGATTGTAGATTTCACAAATTGATAAAGGTATATTCATAGGTCAAACAAAATACTTGAAGGAACTACTAAAGAAATTTGGTATGGAAAACTCTAAACTGATAAATACTCCTATGACTACAACTGATAAATTGACATTGAAGGATGATTCAACTCCTGTTAATCTGACAAGATACAAATCTATGATTGGAGGTTTACTATATTTAACACAAATAAGACCTGGTATAATGAACACAGTATGTATTGTTTCAAGATTTCAGAGTAATCCTAAAGAAAATCATGAATCAACAGTAAAAAGGATTTTTTGGTATCTATAAGGCACAATAAATCTTGGTTTATGGCATCCTAAAGATGAAAATTTTGATCTATGTGCATACACTGATGTAAATTGGGTAGGAGATGTAGATGACAGAAAGAGTACCACTGGCGGTGCATTCTTTCTTGGCAGCAGATTGATTTCATGGATAAGAAAGAAGCAGAGTTGTACATCATTATCAATAGCAAAATCAGAATATGTTGCAACAACAACTAATTGTACTTAGGTATTATGGATTAAGCAAATGTTGAAGGACATAAAGGTAAAATGCAAAGAACCTATAATCATTTATTGTGATAATTCAACAACAATTGATATATCAAAGAATCTAGTATTTCACTCTAAAACTAAGCATGTTTCTATCAAATATAATTTTCTAAAAGAGAATGTTGAAGCAAAAGAAGTAAGATTGATTTATGTGAATACTAAAGAGCATATTGTAGATATCTTTACAAAGCCTTTGCCTAAGGAAACCTTTGAATATCTCAAAGAGAAACTTGGGGTAATACCCTCATCGACAGAGACTTAGATGATTGAAGATTGACATCAAACAGACAGAAACTAATAGAGAAATCTTTTTTTTTTCTAACTTTGATGGAGGAGAGCTACTTCTTAGGGGGAGTAGTTGGTTATGTATTCTGGTATTTTATTCTTAATTGCTTTGGCATTTTATGTCAAAGGGGGAGAGAGGTCTATGGAAAAAAATTCTTTGGAGAGATATTATTCATTGGGGAGAGATATATACTCCTTGTATTTTGGTTTTGATTTCTCGTATTGATCTATTTTGGAGATTGTTGGTTTTTGGTTTTTGGCATTCTATTTTGGCACTTAGATGTGTTTCCATCTAGTGTTGCCATCAATGCCAAAGGGGGAGATTGTTGGTATTATGGACGTGTTGCATTATTTTTGTCATTGATGTCAACACTTATCCTTTTGGAGATCTACATTGTTGATTTGGCACTATGGATATATTGGTTTACTATTGAACCGACACATTGTGTTCACCGACAAGGTCAGTGACTTATGCACAGTCATTGGTATATGCTCACTGACATGTTATATGGTTCACCCACATAGATGATGAATTGTTATCATCTGAAGATCACTTGATTATGTCGAAGACATGGTTTGGATAATTGGTTTTGGTGTTTTGGTTATTGGTCTAATTGGGTTGACATATTTTCTGTTACTGGCAGATTGGTCTAGGTTATGGACCAGTATGCGTTATCTATTCTAGATCAGCACAACACATTATGGAGATTATTTATTGATTAGATATTTTTGTAAATGTATTGAGCCAACATGATTCATCACATCAAAGACTTATTTGTAATTGATTTAATTGTAATATTCTTAGTGAGCCAACCTACACATTTGGTCTTAGGTTTTGTATTTATGTAAGATCTCATTTGTGAGATGATACATATGATATGGTTATGGTATGGTATTGTAACATGGTATGTGTGAATATTGAAGATCATATGAGTAGACTATAGAGAAGGTTCAAGGAAGGTTTGAAGGTGTTTATCAAAACTTAACCGGTACTGAATCCATCACTGGAGATGCTATTTTGAGCAGTACATTATTCTAGGATTTAACCATCCTACTATAGTTATTGTGACTCCCATTTGAGCAATGTACTCTAGGCAATTGGCCTTTATGCATGTGTAGATCCCATTTGTATACATATACTATCTGGAGTAGTATCATCTGATTGTGGGTAAGGTTTCCCTCCATAGTTTTTCCCCTTATAGGGTTTCCACATCAAAATCTTTGTGTTATGTGTTGTGGATGTTGTTTCTCTTTTTGTTTCATGTATTAAGTTTCATTGGTATTGATATTAACTACTAATATGTTAACCTACATTAAGTTTGGTTTACCAGTATTAAGTATTAAGTTTGATTAAGTTATAATTGGGTTGAAATTCATTGACAAATGATTCACCCCCCACTCTCAGATGTCCTTCTGGTTCCTAATACTCTACCTCTCTATCTTACTCTCTCCTCTCTGTCCAAAAATATGGACCTATCTTTCTTCCTCTCTCTCACATACTTAACTCTCTACTCTTTGTCTCCTCTCTCTCCCTCTACATACCTGCCCTCACTCCCTACCTACCTATATTTCTCTACATATACCTCTCTGTCTCTCTCTATATACCTTCCTACCTCTCTACCAACTTATCTTTCTCTACATACATCTCTTCCACCCTCTCTTTCTTTCTCCCTTCCTACCAACTTCTCTCTCTCTCTCTCTCCTCTCCCAAAATCTAGACCTATCTCTCTACCTTTGTCACACATCCTTAACTCTCTACTCTATATCTCCCCTCTCTCTATAGACCTCCCCTCCCTACCTACCTATATTTCTCTATATATACCTCTCTATCTCTCTCTTCATACATTTCTCCCTCCCTACCAACTTAGCTTCCTCTACATACATCTCTTCCACCCTCTCTTTCTTTCTCCCTTTCTACCAACTTCTCTCTCTCTCTCTCTCTCTCTCTCTCTCTCTACTTTTATCTCCCTTATATCCCCTCTCTACCTCTCTATCTCACTCTCTCCTCTCCCAAAATATATACCTATCTCTCTACCTCTCTCACACATCCTTAACTCTCTACTTTCTATCTCCTCTCTCTCTATGCACCTCCCCTCACTAGCTACCTACCTATATTTATCTAAATATACCTCTCTATCTCTCTTTTTATACCTCTCTATCTTTCTCTACATGCATCTATGTTCCACCATCTCTCTTTTTATCCTTCCCTCTCTCTCCACCCCTCACTCCTTCCCTCTCCCCCTCTCTACCTATCCATCTCTCTCTACTTATTTCTATCTCCCTTCTCCCTCTCTTTCTATCCATCTGTCTCCCCCCACTCTCTCTACCTACACCTTCTTCCTCTCTGCATCTCTACCTCTCCATCCCTCCCTCCTTCCATCTTTACTTTTATCTCACCTATTTCCCCTCTCTATGTCTCTATCTTTCTCTCTCCACTCTATCGACCCCAAAATCTAGAACTATCTCTCTACCTCTTTCTCACATTCATAACTCTCTACTCTTTGTCTCCTCTCTATCTACACACCTCCCTTCACTTCTTACCTATGTCTATTTATCTACATATACCTATATATCTCTCTCCACATACATTTCTCTCCTTCCTTGCCAACTGATCTTTCTCTACATACATCTTTCTTTCACCCTCTCTTTTTCCCACACACCCCCTCTCTCTCTCTACGTGTTTCTATCTCCCCTATCCTTCTCTTTATATCCATATATGTCCCTAATCACTCTCTTTATCTCCCATCTTAATCACTCTACCTACCTCTTCCTCCCTCCTCTACTTTTATAAAGAGAGAGTGAGTGGGGAGATATATGGATAGAGAGATTGAGACTGGAAATAGAAAGAAGAAAGATATGGATGGGTAGAGAGTAGGAGAGAGGGAATGAGAGAGGGATCAAGACGTAGATATGGAGAGAGAGGGGGAGAAGAGGGTCTGTGTGTGTGTGTGTGTGTGTGTGTGAGTGAGAGAGAGAGAGAGAGAGAGAGAGAGAGAGAGAGAGAGAGAGAGAGAGAGAGAGAGGTATATGTAGATAAATTGAGTTAGGGAGGGTGTAAGGGGAGTGTATATAGAGAGAGAGATATGAGAAAAAGAGTAGAGAGTTAAGGATGTGAGAGAGGGGTAGAGAGAGGTCTAGATTTTGGGAAAGAGAGGAGAGAGTAAGATAGAGAGAGGATATAGGAATAGTGATATGGAGAGAGATAGGTCTAAATCTTGAGGGAGATAAAGAGAGTGATAAAGAGAGACTGATAAAATATTGATAGGAGCCTACTGATCACTAAAATCTGACTAAATTTATAAGATCTTATAATATCTAGAATTTTCATTATAACTCCTAGAGATGTGAAACCACTCTCAAACATCTTATCAATATAAATGAAATAAGAAAGGAAAAAGACATATTGAAATGTGACTTATACTTTAATGTTATATTTCATGTATATATAAGCCATTTACAATATAAAAATGTTTTATTTTTCATGTATATATAAGTCATTTTCAATATAAAAATAAATGTGATCTCGTTTCAAAAAATATTGAACTCTAGCACTAATTTTATCTTTGGAATTCGCTTCAAAAAAGGCTTGGGGAGCCAACCCTTAGCCTTGGACCTGGTTTGACCTACAACTTGAAGGCCATGTCAGTGTCCACACAAAATATCGACTTTGGACATATATCTAAAAACCCTTTTTGCAATTTTTTTTTGAAGAAATTTAAACACGTTACAAAAGAGAATTTCTAATTTCTAATGAATGAGGTCTACAAACTTGAAATAACATGGTTTCTTACTTTTTTTTTTAAAAGTGTTTCTAAGTTTTTTGAAAAACATTTATAGGGCATCAAACTAGAGATAATTCTATATACTTTCACAAAAAAAAATTAAAAAGATAAGTTTAGGTCAAGTTATGCTTGTCGTACATAAGGGGTTTTCAAAACAACAATTATGCCCAATTAAAAATTAAAGAAAAAAAAATTACAAAAAAATATCATTATCAAAGGTGAGTGGGTTACAAATATTTTTTTGAAATTATTAAAAAAATTCTTTCATTTAGGTCAAATTATACTTGTCGTACACGAGCATGGTATGGTCCTAAAATAGTGACATTTAAACTATAGGTTTTATAAATTCCTACTAAAACTTAATTCATATCATTTGGGTATTAAAATAAATGATATATTTGGAAAGTAGACTTCAAGCACTACATTTTCTAAGTAGTCCAATCTAGGAGGTAGAGAGGACCTAAAAAATATCATGTTACTTATTTCTAAGTAGTTTAAAATAATTCATATTCTATCACACATCCTCTAAGGTCGATAACAAGGTAATGTAAGGATACGCCAAGCAACACATCGGTCGAAAGCACATCTTCTAGATGACAAAGCCCAATTAGGATCCCCACGTTCCAAGGTAGGACCCAAAATCAATGCAATGTATGCTTCAAAGAAATCATAGACACCCAAGGATTTACCACAAGCATAAAAACAACTTTTGTCAATTGAACTAGATAAGTTAACTTGAAACACATTTCCGGTCATATTTCAACATCAAACATACCATCTAGAATTATTTGGAGCACATTAGGATGTTCCTTGAACATCCAACAACATTCTCAAATCCGTATTTATTTTTTCCATATTAGGATCATATTGGCATAACACAACTAATACAAAGCACTTCATTTTGGAGAACCAGTCATCCACGACAACATAATCACTACTTGCAGACCACACCAACTTCTAAAAGTTGAATTGAGACACAAAATATATTTTATAAATATGTCCTCCAAGCCATAGTACCTGAAACATCAATGAAGGGAAATGTGGAGCATTTTTTGGACCAATTTTGATAGATAACTAGGCTTTTAGCCAACTACACTCACCAACCACATTAGTTGCAACACCAAGGACTTGAAAAAATAGGAGTGCAATGTCCATAGAGCATAAACATTATGTTAAGTTTTGCAAGACCATATAATCAAATGTGGAGGAATGCAGAGAATTCTTCCAAATAGACATAAATATATACTTTTGCATTTACTTTCTTTATCAACCTTTAAAGGACTAAAACATCCTGAAAACATCATCTTCTCACTCAATACACCATCTCCATTCTTTTCATGCATCTAATCCTCATCTTAATATCTCAAGCCATCTAAACCTTAACATGTTATCTTTGTCATCAACCACATTGTCAACAACATCACTTATATCAACATATCATACTAAGTGTATGATGGTATGATGAAAGAATGAGTATCTAGTAGATTACTGAGAGGAGGGGGGGTGAATTAGTAAACTGAAAAACTGATACAAACTTCCCAAACTCAAACTCAATCACACAAAGTAAACTTATCAATAAAATATCACTGTCAAGATCAATACTCATAGGAATACTCAACACCAATTGGTTAACTATTAAAGAAAATTAGCAGTAAAAAACTTTAATCTTGTAAACATCCAAATGCTTAATCATATATCAACACACTTCATCTCTCAATGCTTCTAGTTATCATGTTTTATCAGAAGTTACTCAAATCAACAAATAAGATCATAACCACAAAAACATTCACCACATGACACAAATGTTTATACATGGAAAGCCCAAATAGGTAAAAACCATGGTGATATGAGACTCACAAGATAGGTATTTAAACTCTTCTGAAGTTTGCCCTATTAGGAGCCAAGCCTATTAAAGCTTTTACAATAAGTCCTGTTAAGAACTGGTCCTCTTAGGAATCCCATGGTTAAGGGATTTACAAATGCCTTGATAAAAAATAGATACCCTGTTAGGAGTAACCTCGATAGAGGATTTGAGAATCCAAGCTAATGGACCACCTTGTTAGAGGATTTAAGAAGTAACCAAGCTTGTTAGAGCTTACCCGGCTAGGGGATTTCAATTCCGTTATAATTGTTAGAAGATAACATGTTTTTCTTCATTTGTTTGAATAGCACTACATTTGCTTGATCAGATCCTTTTAAGCTTCAATCTACCTTTATACAAACTATAGATCTTATCTCCTATTAGGAAACCACACCCTCAACTAATTTCTACCAACTCTTCCCAACACCTTTTACAAAACAACTTCATCGACCTTAAATACAAATCAATTAGGTAGGTAACACAACAAAAACCTAATTCTCTCATAGAAATTACAAATGAATCGGTTCAAGTGTGACCATTGGATTTACATAGCAATCTATACACATTCTTCAAGAAAATTCTAACCACTCCATGATCACTACTTCATTAGACTTGTACCTCATCACGCACTTTGCATTAGATGCAATCCACTTTTCTCATTCCCTAGACAATCAAACAAACATGCCAAAACAATTTGAAATTATCTTCATATAATGATCACACATGTCACCATCATTACTGCTCAATAGATAATAAACCAACATAACCATTTCAGCAAACTTTATCGGTTAGGGTTTAATAAAAACAACGAGTAGGGTTTACCGGTTACTGTAGACACCTAAAAATGGTCAATGCTTGCAGGATCATACTTTAACATTTACGCATTGCCTCATTTCAGGTTTTTGCGTTGCATTAACATTTCTCCTATGTCACACACTTGGTTTTTATCATTTGTGAGCATCAAGTCTTTCTTCTGCATTCTTCATTTGTCTCGCTTTCGAATTTGGTCTTGTCGATAACAATCTTTAATCATGATTTTGGTCGATCTTGTCAATCTCTTATCAACTTGTCAATCTCGTCATTTTACGATCGATTTGTCATCGATCGTTGTCCTCTTCAATCATGTCAATTTGGATCAATTTGTCATTGTTCCTTGGCGCATTTATCATTCAAATCATTTATTAATTCAAAATCATGATTGAATCAACATCAAATCAATCTTACATCAAGACCTAATTGTCATCCTTGCATTTCTAATTCATCTTCTAAGGTTTTATGATTTATTCATTTAATCTTGTTTGTCATTCTCCCCTTTAGGTTAAATAATTTATTTATTTATCCTAAATCTTCTTGTCACAATTAAATGTTTATTTAATTGGCTAATTAATTTCCTCCTATTTTTGTAAATTAAACAACACTTCTTCAAATATGATCCTGAAAAAAAAACAAAAAAACTGCGCTTGTGTAAGGTATCCTGCGCTTGTGTAATCAATCCTGCGCCTGTGTCATGACTTCTACGCCTATGTAAAGTCCAAAAATAGAGGTAAAAGACAGTGTTTTTCACTTGCAAGTTGTTTTCTTTTGCATTCTATTTCTGCTTTTTTGGTTTTGTTGGTACTGATTCTCTGTGCAGAACCTTGGCATACACATGACAAAGACAACAAATGAAACTACTAACATGTTTTGTGCAGGATCAATAGTCAAAGACTAAACATATCAAACTTCTGACTTGGGTTTTACAGGTTGCCTTGGACTACAACTAAACTTTGTGTTTGCAATTAATTTTTAGGCACCTAGTATGATTTCTAAATAGGATGGAATGAATATATGTTTGATTTGATTGTTGAGTTTGACATTGGAGTAGGAGAGTATGCTCTCATCCTTCTTAGGGTGATCAAAAATCCAGATCTTCGATGCCATGTTCATGTCTTTGATTGTGTGTCACCTTTAGAGGGCCTGCCTTCTCGACCATTTGCTTTTGCAAGCAAGTGATAATCGTGAGAAGGGAACGACCCAAAGTGAGTACAGCTAGAATACCTTGGCATTATAACTCACTATAAAAAAATACCTGATGAGCAAAAGCTTTGAAGGAAGGGTTATGTGGGAATTGCAGTTACTTGGGAAGTGATGACCCTTGAACTCTTTCTCATATCAACATCTAAGTAGACTTCACGGTCTAAATCGTGCTTGCAAGAATACATTTGTTTAGTATCTTGATGGGCTTAATGTCTCAATCACGCTTGCGTGACATCAAGGAGTAACGCTTAACAGAAATCCTTACTAAACACCTTGTTTTTAGAGGCCAAAAACCCTTCTATTTTCTTGAGAAGGACAAGTTCAGATACTTGGAAGAGATACTAAGTTCACCATGGGGAGATTTCCATGGGGACTAATGCTTGGCTGCCCTGAGAAGTGAGTGCTATGGAGGGGAGCCCGTGGGGTCAAGCATCTATGTATTCTCCTTGAATCCCATAACAAGTCTACCTCTCAAGTACCTAATGTCCTTGCTATCCATAAGAAATGTGTGAATGAGCATGATTGTCTTGAGTCTAAGTTGAAGTATCTTGTCTTCTTTGCTTGTCAAAAGTTGAGTTGTGTCTCATTTCAAAAACAAGACAAATTGATTCAAAACAAGGTTAAACACAAGAACATTTCATCCAACAAAGTTCAAACATCTTCAAACATGGTTGTCAAAAATTTTCAAAATCTTGTCTCAACATTCATGTCACTTAGATTTAGGTTCATCCTAGGTTTGCATTTTGCAAATTCATTGTCAATTACCAAGGTTAGGTTTCACCTAGGTCATACTCCTTTGCATATCAATAAGGGTCATTCATTTGCATGTGTCCTCTTGCATTAGAGTAATACCATTGTCATACATTCATATTTGCATACCCTAGGTCTCTTCATTAAGCTTAGGTCATTATCATATCATATTAGGGTCATTTGCATAGTAATTGTCCCTTTGCATATAGTGTCAAAACTAGGTTTTGTCATACTTGAGTAATGCAAATCTTTGATAAACCCTAAGTTATTGTTAGGAAGTCTTGACCTTATCAAACCTTTTGTCTTTTTGTCATCAATGTCATTTGGTCAAACCTAGCTTAGTATCCAAGCATATAGGGGAGACATTGTCATTTTGTCCTTTTGTCCCTTGGTCCTTTTGTCCTTTGAGGTCTAGACATCATTTCAATTTCCTAAGGGTCTCATTTTTAGAATTGCATTCATAAGTTTGTCAAAATCTTGAAAAAAGAACAAAAACATAGGTTGCATTCTTGCCATAGATTGCATTCTCATTTATTTAGTTTGCATTTAGTTGCATATCATACATCATCCTTTTAAAATCAAAAATCCCCAAAACATTGCATAGTGACATGTCTATTGAAACAAGGTTCCAAGCACCAATGATGCAACAAAGTTTGACGTATCAACCGACAATGCAATCGAATTTTAATCCAAGGCAATCACAATTCTATCCAACCCAGCAACAAAGCAACATTGATCAAACTTTTTATGATGAAACAAGTCTCCAAATACAAAAATTAGAGGAGAAACTAGCTCAAGAAGAGGAGATATTGGAACAGAGAGTGAAAAACATTGAGAAGAATAGATCACAAATGTCCAAAATGTTTCAAAAATTTCCAGGTTGGAATCCAAAGATTGAGCCAATTGATGTAAGATCTCTTCTTGAACGATCAAACATACCATCTCTCCTCTCACAAATATAGATGATGAAACAATTTCAAGAAAGGAGACAACATCAATTTCAACATTATGTGCCTCCACAACAAGAAAAGAAGGTGTTTACTATCAATCAGATTTTCAACCAATACAACCAATGGTTCAACCAATTGTCCAACATATACAACCAACACAACCAATGGTCCAATTTCAACAATATGTCCAACCAACTATACAATGTCAACAAATAGTTCAACCAATGGTGTAATATCAACAATTTCAATCAACATATCAATGTCAACAACCACAACCAAACATTCAAAAACAAAGGTTGCAGCCCACACCAAGCCAAGTTTCAAACATGTCGTAACAATTGAACCAAGTCCAATATCAAAACATGACATTAAACCAAAAACAAGTTCAAATTCCAGATACAGCTATGTCAAAACCTCGAAAGAAAGGTGGCTTTATTGCAAGGCTCTTAAGGAACCTACTAAGTGAGTTCTTTGAAGAAGATCAAGATAATACACTTATGTCTAGCAATGCCTCATCCCCCCACAAGCAAATTGACTCTCTAGTGGCATCTATCCCTACACCTCTAGAAGTTTCACAAGAACCTTCTATATTGTCCTCATCAAACAATACACCCAAGGATGCAATTATCCAAGAGCTATCCATAATTGATTGCCAAAATAATCCAATTCATGATGCACATCCTTGTCATGTTTCAGAAATACAAGACCCAATGCCACCATGCACTTTATTGCCATTACCTATTTTAGAGGACCCCATTCGAAGTCCCTCTTCCTCATGTTCAAGCATTGATTCCTTGCCAGAATCCATCACAAATGTTCAAAGTGCATTTCCTTCATTCAAAAACATTGATTCCTTGTCAGAATCCCCCATGCATATCCAAAGTCCAACCTCATGTCAAGAGGATAATTTAGAGCATGAATAAATGAGTCCTAAAGAAAATCAAGATCAAGATCCTGAAACCTTATCATCCCATCCAATTGTTGACCAAGATCCCATGTTCCCAGACACTCATGACGATTCCCCTATTCTTGTCCATCCTATCCAAAGTCCTATTGACACTCCATTCCCCAAGCAAGATCAAGATATCCCAGTCCATGCAATCCCAAATGATCCCCTTCCATTCCAAGAACACAATATCCTTTCAAATCCCATTGACATTCCAGATATCCCTTCCATCCTTTCCAATGATCCCATTGAAAGTCAAGAGCAAAGCACCTTTAAAGAGGATTCCAATGATCTTCCTCCTTGTCAAGATCAAATTATTTCTTTAAATCCTCCACAAGATGCCATCATTCCTCCATCTCCATGTCCTAATCCTCTATGTCCACCCCAAGATCCCATTTCTTTTGAGGATCCCATTATTCCTCCCACTCCATCTTATGAGGAGCTTGTCATTGATCCATGTCCACCTCATGACCCTGATCCCCCTAGTGATCTTGATCCCCCTCATGATTCTAACGTGTTAGTGCAAGATGTTCATGAACCCTCGACATGCACAATGGGTTCTTCCACTTTGGTGCAATCCGATCCACTTCAAGATCTCATTATTTCTCTCATACCATATCCACCTCATAATGGACTCATGTCTTCTTCCCAAAGAAAAGAGTATCCTAAAAGTCAAGATATCCATAAAGGCAAAGAAGATCTTAAGGGTCATGTCTACACAACTCACTCTCAAGACGTTGGTATCCCTCCATCAAAATCCAAACATATACCTTCCCCATCATACCTTCCATCCATCTTAGGTCCTTATATCCCTTCATCCTCTATGCAAGGTCAACAAAGGCACACATCCTTGAGTAAATTTCATCCATCCAAAAGAAGTCCATTTCATTCCTATCCATCCATGCATTCCTTTCCTCCTCCAAGCAATTTGGATGCCAAGTATAAAAGTCACAAGTCTAGCAATCCACATGTATTCAAGGATCAACATGTCCAATATAATCGACATGTCAAAACAAAGAACAATATGATCTATAAAGAAAAGGAAAAATCCAAAAGGCCACAAAGGCCCATTGAGCAAAATAAAGCAAATTCAAAATATATATGGGTTCCTAAATCCCTTGTGCAAGCAATGCACTCCAAGGAACCACAAAAGCATGAAAAATCAAAAACCATGTGGATCCCCAAGAAGCTCCTTGAAGCACAAAAAGAACAACCCAGATTGGCATCTAAAATTGTTGTTCCTCCATCCAAACCTTCCAAGTCTATTTCTCCACCACCTTCTTCATCCGTTTTGGGACCTTATGTCCCAAAATCCCAAGCTATTCCTCCATCCAAATCTCCATATCCAAAATACATTTTTCCTCCATCAGTCCATCAGCCCTCAAGGTGTGTGCCAATGTTGATCTTGCCTTGATTTCCATCCACTGAAGCCCAATTCTTCCAATACCCTACCTATTTTCCAATGCATATTTTCCATCCTTCCATCCCTTTGATCCAATCCTTTGCATAAATCCTTGCCTTAAATTCATCTCATTTTCCATGTCCTTATCCTACCAACGTCTTTGAGCATACTGTTAAAGGTCATGGTCCATTTATTTCAAGGCTAATATCCAAACAAAAAGACGCTTGAGTCCTTCTTCCATCCCCTATCATGTGTCCATCTTCTATTGAAAAAGTCAAAATACAGAAGAAAAAAAAAAGTAAAAAAAAAAAAAAAAAGACAAGAGAAAAAAAACTAAAGCAAAAATAATTCGTCCACTGGTGAAAACCTGGCAAACAGGTGCTTTGGGCAAGTACCGTGATGAAAACCTGGCAAACAGGCATCATGCGTAATCTATGAACTTCTTGCACACCACACTTGGGGGCAGGTTTTATCCTATCATATCCTTTTGTCCTTCATTTTTCCATTATTTTATCGAACCCATGTCATACTCCTTCATATCCTATTGCCCTTCATTATCCTATCATATCATGTCATTACCCTTCATATCCTATTGTCCCTCATGTCTAGTTTCATCTTTCCACCTTTGATCTTGACAAGGCTGAAGATCATCATGAGCATCATGCATCTTGTTTGCAACTTTTAGTCCATCATAGCTTTTGGTCTTTATCCATTTGCTTATTACAACCTTTCATCCATATTCCCTGTCTTATTGCAACTTTCTGCCACTATCCCGTATCCTATCCCGACCTTCAGTCCATGTCCCTTATCCATTCTTGGTATTGCTTATCCTATCCATATCTTATCACTATCCATACACTCTTTTTCATTCCTTGATCTTGATTTGACATAAGGATGTGAAATGCAAAACATGTTTTTCAAAACCTCTTGACATGTCCCTCATGCCATGTTCCTACTTTACATTGTCATATCCAGTCTCTTGTCCCACCATGCCATAGCCCTTGAAAATTGCATCCGCGTTGTCTCCATAATAAAAGGCCTTTGTCTTCTCTCTATCCACCATCATTTCAGAAGGCCTATTTATTCACCTATCATATTCCTTGCCTTGCTAGACACTGGGGGCAAAATCATAAAAATTGAAAAATGTCCTGAAATAATCCAAACAAATCAAATAATGTCCTGAAAAAAAAAAATCCCTAAAAATTAAAAAATGTCCTGAAAAAATTCCTAAAAATCAAATAAAGTCCTGAAAAAAATGAACACAAAAAAAATTGAAAAATATCGAAAAGCAAAAACAAAAATAATAATAAATGATCCCTTTGTGCATAAGACAGATCACTGAGCATACATCCAATGACACTCGCAATCCAACACTGTGCTTTAATGAAATCACACTTAAACAGATGAACTTTTCAATCAAACCAGACATTCAAACTGATCAAAATTGTCATATCAATCAACCTCAAAATCATTTGTCCTTGTCTATACTATCATGGGTCTTATACAGGGTGTGGTATACTCGAAACTAGACTGTGTCCTGTCTTAGACGGGGTACAACATTCCCTGAAACCAGACAGCATGATCGTCCTATCAACACTTTCAACTTTTGACAATGAAGATCAAGATGTTTGTTTGATTTGTTGGAATTTGTGCATCTTATCTTTTTATTGATTTATCTTTGGCTTCGATCATGTTCCTATGTTGCTCGATGATGTCACTGAGTGATTTAGAGTGACCGGGATGGTTCATGGTCCTTTTCTTTTTTGTTGTGATTGCTGTTTGTTTGCGATGTGTCTGTCGTTTGCAAAAAGGGTTGCATTTCAGCTCTGGCCTTCAATGCCATGATGCTACACATCCATTTTGCTACATTAAAATAAAGGTTCTCACCTACAAAGTGCATTACTGAAAGCAAGTTTTCTTCATCTCTAACTGTCCTCTATCTCATTTCTTCTTACTAACATTTCTTCCATTCGTCTTGGTAGTCCATTTGATCCTATCATGTTCTATCATTCTTATCGATCAATTGGCCTCTTTCCTGGATGTTTCTGGCCAATTCCTCGAGGGGGCATGCATATGTCATTATTGTCATTTGGGGCATTTTCATTATTGTTCTTTGAAACAACGCTTAGAATCGCATTGTCTCAAAGAGGGGCAAAATGTAGACACCTAAAAATGGTCAACGCTTGCGGGATCATACATTAACATTTACACATTGCCTCATTTCAGGTTTTTGCGTCGCATTAACATTTCTCCTATGTCACGCACTTGGTTTTTATCATTTGCGAGCATCGAGTCTTTCTTTTGCATTCTTCATTTGTCTCGCTTTCGAATTTGGTCTTGTCGATAACAATCTTTAATCATGATTTTGGTTGATCTTGTCAATCTCGTCGTTTTATGATCGATTTGTCATCGATCGTTGTCCTCTTCAATCATGTCAATTTGGATCAATTTGTCATTGTTCCTCGACACATTTATCAATCAAATCATTTATTAATTCAAAATCATGATCAAATCGACATCAAATCAATCTTACATCAAGACCTAATCGTCATCCTTGCATTTCTAATTCATCTTCCAAGGTTTTATGATTTATTCATTTAATCTTGTTTGTCATTCTCCCCTTTAGGTTAAATAATTTATTTATTTATCCTAAGTCTTCTTGTCACAATTAAATGTTTATTTAATTGGCTAATTAATTTCCTCCTATTTTTGTAAATTAATTAATGAATGAGAAATTATTAATTAATTTACCTAATTTTTATCAATTTCCTAATTTCCAAGTCATTATTTCCAACCTAATTTTCTAATTTCTCCTAAATTCCTAAATGTCTATTTCTATTTCAAAATCTTGTCATAAATCCTTGCATAGCAATTTGTCATAAATTGTCATAAATTGTCATAAATCCTTGCATAGCAATTTGTCATAAATTGTCATAAATTGTCATAAATCCTTGCATAGCAATTTGTCGTACACATGTCATAATTTTTGCTATTCTTGATTTGAATTTCTATTCGAATCACTTTCATGCTAATCCTGTCTTTTCTCCAATTTATCTATAAATTGGATGAATTTCTTCAATCAAAATCCCCTAATCACATTATCGATCTAATAATCATATTATCTAATAATCGCTTGTTTTGAATTACTTTGTCGAATCAATCACACTTCGAGTACTCTTGAGCAATCATCTTGTCTACTTGCTTTCATATCATGATCATGCACTAGTAGGTGAGATCCACAACAAAGCTATTTGGAGAAGAAAGAAGGACAATAGAGCCGCATGAAGGAAGCATTCAGATCTGCATTTGGTTTGCATAGTCTTTAGTTTTGAATGTTTCATTTTCATGTCTTTATTGAGTGTGTTTAGGATAGATCATTGCATTTGAGCTTTCATGATTGAGCTATTATTAATATTACTTGCTTTGATGATTTCTGATTTCCTAGCTACAGTTACATTACATAGAAAGGGTTTAATCTTATAGACCGGTTACCGGTTCAACTCATATACTTACATACTGGTTTAGAACATCTTCCTCAAAGCTCTTCCTACCGATTACAAGACAATATCAATAATAACAACAATATCAGCAATATCATAAATACCATTACCAATTCAATTGACATCAATGACAACATAACATATCATTAATGCAATATTCATGCAAATGCCAATAATCTCCCACTTTGGCTTTGATGGCAATACAAATATCAACACCTCTGATTGCTAATGTGAATGGTGAATAGGAATCCTAGTTTACATTACCAAATATTCACCACGCTTTGTTTGTCTTCAACCTGTCATTGGTTTCCCTTTTCCAATCACATAATTCTTCTCCCCCTTTTACAACAATGCCAAATTGAAAGTAAAATGTTTAATATCAAAATTTCCCTTTGTATCAACAACATAATGCAACTTGATGCTCCCCCTGTGGAATACATCCACTTCTACATCAATCCTTCTAAGATTCTGCAAGTGATTCAGAGATTGATGCAATCAACATCATATTTAACTAACTTCATGAAGGGGTACAACCCTTAGTTGACTTCTAATACACTCAAATGTAGTCTTAGGTAGAGGTTTGGTAAAGATATCTACAAGTTGCTCCTTGGTAGAAACATGCTCTAAGATAACATCTTTACTTCAACAGTAGATTGTGAAGTACAATCTGCTTCTTACTACTCCATGAAACACACCTTCCTCCTAGAAAGAATGCTCCATTGGTAGTGCTTTTCTAATCATCAACATTTCCTGACCAATCAACATCTGTGTACACCTTCAAGCCAAAGTTTCTTCCATATGGATACCATAATCCATAGTCAACAGTACCTTTCAGATATCTAAAAATTCTCTTGGTTGCTATCAAATGTGTTTCCTTTGGATTCTTTTGGAATCTTGCAACTATACCAACCACATGGGATATATCCAGTCTGCTATGAACAACATAGTGTGATTTTCCAATCATTGACCTATATTCCTTTTCATCAACATACTTAGATTCATCTTCCTTGGACAACTTACAACTTGTAACCATTGGTGTTCCAACTGGTTTACAGTCACTCATGCCAAAAGTCTTCAAAACCTCTTTCACATACTTAGATTGAGTAATGAAAATACCATTCTTCATTTGTTGTATCTGCAAGCCTATGAAATTTTTTATTTCCCCTACTGAAGACATTTCAAACTCATTTTTCATTTCATCTGCAAAACTATTTCTCATGACATCATTGCCTCCGAAAATAATATCATCAACAAATACTTCACTAACCAGTATTTCATCTCCTCCAGACTTGAGATAAATATTACTATCATCACTGGTTCTTGCAAAGCCTATCTTCATCGGATGTGTATGAAGCCATTCATACCATGCTCTGGGTGCTTGCTTTGATCCATACAAAGCTTTATGCAATCTACATACCATGTCTTTCTCATCTATCAAAGCATAACCATATGGCTGCTCTATGTATACCTCTTCTTCCAATATCCCATTCAAAAATGAAGACTTAACATCCATCTAGTATACCTTGAACTTCTTATGGGCTGAAAATGCAAGTAATGTTCTGACACCTTCTAGTCTTGCTACTGGTGCAAAAGTTTCTCCATATTCTTCTCCTTCTTCTTGTGCATAACCCTTGCAAACTAATATTGCATTATTGTGAACTACAACACCATCTTCATTAAACTTGTTTCTAAATAACCATTTAGTACATATAACATTCTTGTTTATCAGTTGAGGTACCAGGGTCCAAGTGTTGTTCTTCTCAGTTTGATCCAATTCTTCCTCCATAGCTTTAACCCAGTGATCATCACCAAATGACTCCTTAGCACTTCTAGGTTCAATGGTAGAGATCATGCAAGAGTTCTCTCTTATTCTCATTCTAGTTAGTACTCCAGCATCTTTATCCCTAATAATCTTCTCTGGACTATGATTTAGTCTCACATACCTAGGAATAACATGATCATTCTCTTCAAGTTCAGCTTCTTCATTATCATCTTCATCTGAATTTATTTGTTCTAGTTGAACAAGTGCATCAGAATTTGCTTTATCGGTTTCAGATTTAATAGTTTTAGGTTCCAAAAGTAAAATGCAAGGATCTTCATCCTTTTTCTTTGAACTGGTTCCTTCTGAGACTTCAAGACATTCATTTACTCGAACATCAGCACTCTCAACAATTCTCTATGTCTAGTTGTTGAAGCATTTATAGGCCTTACTCTTGGTGGAATAGCCAAGAAATATGCCTTCATCACTCTTAGCTTCAAACTTGCTAATGTAATCACCTCTTTTAATAAAACATTTGCTTCCAAATATCTTAAAATAGCTAACACCAGGTGATCTTCCATACTAATATTCATAAGGGGTCTTGTCCTTACCTCTTTTCACCAAAACTCAGTTCATTGTATAGACAACTATACTTACAGCTTCTTTCCAAAATGGTTTTGCTACACCTCCTTGTATCAACATTGTCCTATCAGCTTCAACCACTAACTGGTTGTTCCTCTCTGCAATACTATTATGTTGTGGTGTCCTTGGTGCAAAAATCTATTGTTTGATACCATTCTCATCACAATACTTAGTGAACTCCTCAGAAGTAAATTCACCGCCTTGATCTATTCTCAGACATTTTAACTTTTTGCCACTCTCTTTCTCAGCTAAGGCCCTGAATGCCTTGAACTTACCAAAATCTTCATTCTTATCCTTCAAGAATGTGACCCACATCATCCTTGAAGAATCATCAGTGAAGATCATGAAATATATGTCACCTTGAATGCTTCTTATTCTTATTGGTCCACATAGATATGTATGAACCAAATCTAACAAGTGCTCTGCTGAGAAGGACTTTCTCTTGAAAGTTGAAGAAGTCATCTTTCCTAACTGAAATTATTTACAAAGAGCATTAATCGGTTTGTCTAGCTGAGGCAAACCTCTTACTGTCTTGGACTTGCTCACTTTAACAATGTTATAAAAGTTTATATGACAAAATCTCCTATGCCAAAGCCAGCTATCATCTATATTTGCAATCAAACAGTTGCTAACTTTAGGATTAAGATGAAATAGATTACCTTTGGTTTGTTTCCCAGTTGCAATCAATTCACCTTTATTGTCAAAGATTTTGCACATACCATTTCTAAAATCTAGTGGGTATCTTGTGTCATTAAGTTGTGCCACACTTAGAAGATTGTTCTTTTGACCTTCAACCTTATAGACATCGTTAGCACTGCTCTTCCCATTAAGAGAAATAACTCCCTTACCTTTAACCATACAGGGTGAGTCATTGCCAAATATGACAACACCACCATCAAATTCCTTCAAGGAAAGAAATTTTCTCTAATCACTGGTCATATGATGTGAACAACCACTATCAATGATTCAATCATCAGAGTTATCCATCCTGGACACTAGTATCTTTTGATCTGATATCTCTTCCTTAATAGCTACAAACATAATATCTTCACTAGCATCATCACCAGATTCTTCATCAGTGATACCATTGTCAAACGCTATAAGACAATCTCTCTTTCCTTTACCCTTATACTTCTTGAATTTGTCTCTCTTGTGTTCATTTTCACCATTAGGACAATTAGCTGCTATATGACCAATCTTGTTGCATGCAAAACATTTTAAAGGTAGTTTACCTCTGTATTTCTAGTGCCTCTAGGAAGTCCTTTTGCCAACAATGCATCAAGTTCCACTAAGCTTTCTTCATCATCAACATCTCTACTAGATCTATATTCATAGCCATGACAAGTATCTCTACTTTTTCTCATAGATGGGTTAGAGACAAAAGCTCTAAATGCAGATTTTGATTTTTGTACACTACCATCATAACCATTTAATTCAAAAGCAGTAAGTTTTCCAATAATAGAGTCAAGAATTACCTTAGTTTTGTCAATGGACTTCAACTCCTGAATAGCTGCAGCTCGGATAGCATAGATGAGTAGCAGGGTTCGCAGTACCTTACTGATCACTGTGGCATCTTCCACTTTCCCTCCTGCACTCTTTATTTCACCAACTATCTCTTTTATCCTTTGACAATACTATTGGATATTCTCACATTTAGACATCCTCATGTCATCAAACTATCCTCTTAGACTCTCCTCTTTAGCAATCTTAACATGTTCATCACCGCTATAAATCTCTTCAATCTTTTTCCATACTTCATATGTAGTTTCAAGACCATGAACATCTACATATTCAACATCAAACGGGGAACTGATAATTGACTCCAATGCTTGATGATTTTCTTGTTGTTCTTTCTTCTGATCATCAATCAAAGTTAGAGTAGGTACAATATACTTAGTTTCTACATGATCCCAATACTGACTTCCAAGACTTTTGATGTAAATCTTCATTCTGTCGCTCTGTATCCTATAGTTATCTTTGTTGAACTTCAAACCTTCCTTCTTCATCATGATCTACAAGATATTTTCCTCAAGCTGTTAGGCTTTAGATTTAAGAGGACCTAAGATGCTCTGATAAAAAATTGATGGTATGATGAAAGAATAAGTATCCGGTAGATTACTGAGAGGTGGGGTGGTTAATCAATAAACTAAAAAACTGATACAAACTTCCCAAACTCAAACTCAATCACACAAAGTAAACTTATCAATAAAATATCACTGTCAAGATCAATACTCATAAGAATACTCAACATCAACCGGTTAACTGTTAAAGCAACTTAATAGTAAACACCTTTAATCTTGTAAACATCCAAATGCTTAATCATATATCAACACAGTTCATCTCTCAATGCTTCCAGTTATCATGCCTTATCAAAAGTTAATCAAATCAACAAATACGATCATAACCACAAAAAAGTTCACCACATGACACAAATGTTTATACATGAAAATCCAAATAGGTAAAAACTATGGTGAGATGAGACTCACAAGATAGCCATCCAAACTCTTCTGAAGTTTTCCCTATTAGGAGCCAAGCTTGTTAAATATTTTACAATAAGTCATGTTAAGAATTGATCCTGATAGGAATCACCCAGTTAAGGGATTTATAAATTCCTTGATAAAAAGAAAATAACATGTTAGGAGTAACCTCGGTAGAGGATTTGAGAATCCAAGATAATGGACCACCTTGTTAGAGGATTTAAGAAGTAACCAAGTTTGTTAGAGCTTACCCAATTAGGGGATTTCAATTCTGCTGTGTAATTGTTAGAAGACAACAGGTTTTTCTTGATCTGTCTGAATAGCACTACCTTTGCTTGATTAGATCCTTTTAAGATTCAATCTGCCTTTACACAAACTGCTGATCCATTCTTCGGTTAGGCAACCACACACTCAACTGATTTCTGCCAACTCTTGCCAACACCTTTTACAAAACAACTTCATCAACCTTAAATACAAATCAATTAGGTCGGTAACACAATAAAAACCTAATTCTCTCATATAGATTACAAACAAATTGGTTCAAGTGTGACCGTTGGACTTACATAGCAATTTGTACACATTCTTCAAGAAAATTCCAACCACTCCATGATCACTTCTTCATCGGACTTGTAACTCATCACGTGCTTTGCATTAGATGCAATCCACTTTTCTCATTCCCTAGACAATCAAACAAACATGCCAAAATAATCTGAACTTATCTTCATATAATGACCACGTGTCACCATCATTACCGCTCAACAAATAATAAACTAACATAACCATTTCAGTAAACTTAATTGGTTAGGGTTTAATAAAAACAACTGGTAGGGTTTACTGATTACATTGCATAGAAAGGGTTTAACCTTATACACCAGTTACCAGTTTACAACATCTTCATCAAATCTCTTCCTATCGGTTGCAAGACAATATCATTAATAACAACAATATCAGCAATATCATAAATACCATTACCAGTTCAATTGACATCAATGACAACATAACATATCATTAATGCAATCTTCATGCAAATGCCAACAGTGTATATATCAAACACAAAGAAGGTGGTTATCCACATCATAGACCATTTGCAACCAGTATCCATTTGTTCTCTATATTAATCTCTTCATACCAATCATACAAATCTTATTGATGATAACTAACAATCATTTGCCAACAATCTCCCCATATAGTGACAAGTATGAACATACAACCTCATCATCACTTCCTCAACATCTACAACAATTATCTATCCAACTAATCACCATGTACTATCAATGACAACAATAATCAAGGACAACATATCATTAGACATCAAGTTGATATTAATGACAACACATAATGCCAACACTCCTTCCCTAGGTCTCTCACTCCCTCCATGTCTACCTCTCCCTCCATTCCTTCTTACTCCTCCCTTGAGCTCTTTTTTTATGGTCTCTCCTCTTCTCCCTCCCTCCTCTTTCTAGGTATTTCCCTTTCTTACCCTCTCCTTCTCTATATCCCTCTCCCTCCTTACCCCCATCTATCTCCCTCCTCCACTCTCTCTTATTCTCTCTCCATTTTTTATGTCATCATCTTTCCTTTCCACCCTCTCTCTCTCTCTCCACTATCTAGGTTTATCTATTCCTCCCTCTCCACCTCTCCTCTTCTCCATTCATGTTTCATTGTCCACCTCTATATATCCCCCTCTATATACCTCACCCTCTTTGTCCACATCTAGGTCTCTCTCCTCTCTCTCCTCTAGGTGTCTCACCTCTCTATATGTCCACTCTCTAGTTCTCTCCCTCTCTCTCTCTCCCTCTCTCTCTCTACCCCTTTATCCCTCTCCCTTTATAAACTCTCTCATTCTCTTATCTCTCTTCCCTCACCTCTTTATCTCTTCCTTCCCTAGGTCTCTCACTCCCTCTACCTCTCCCTCCACTCCTTTTTAATCCTCCATCTCTTTGTCTTTTTCTCTCTCCTCTTCTCCCTCCCTCCCCCACTCTCTCTTTGTAATGGGAAAATTAGGGTTTCCACCATTAGATGTATGAAAACCACTGTTGTCATTACATTAAAAAGAAGGGGGGATCCAATAGATTAAGTCACAAATCAATGATGATAAGGATTAAATCCTAATTGGATTCAACGGGAGTGTGAATTATTTTCCCTCTTTTGTGAGTTGAAATGTTGAATTAAGATAAAGTATTGAAAAATCAAGGTAAATATGTAGAAGCAATGAGCTAAAAATGTGGGACTGAGACACACACTTGGATCTGAGTAGTATATGCATATTTGGACCCTATCCCCAAAAAATCCAAAAATGTTGGGATCGGAGCACCCGTCACTTTGGTCTTCCTAACTTTTCACACGCTAAAGGGGGTTGATTCGTCTCTGCAAATAATGCTTCTCCTAAAGATCATAGCTTTGTACCTATTTCCTGCACACAGAAATAAAGGGAAATATGTTGGGAATAGGGGTTTTCCTTAGGTCAAACCCCTGCTTGCAATTAACCATGAAATTGAGATAAAGATAATTGAAATTGCAGTAATGGAAGATTCTCCTTTTGAGGGAGATGCTGAAATGATTGAAAATAAAATTATATACCTCCTTGTGAAATTTTTTTTGTCTCCACATGAAATTATGGCTTGATGAAGTGTTCAACAAAATAGGATGGAAGATGTCTACTTCAATGCTTGGATCTTTACTTTATTATTGCTCCAAGGTTTGAAGGAAGACTAAATAATGCTCAATTTATCTTGAATGCTTGATTGCTTCATCTCATGTGTGTACATAATGTATGCATTATTAATGTGGTAAATGTCAAATGAGAGGAAAAAACTCCTTTTATACTTGCCTATCGGATAAATTTCTAATTTCCCAACATGAGCCAACACAGAGAGAGGAATCTCGCCCAAATTTTAAATAGGGAAAAGGGGTTAAAGGGGGTCCATATTAGGGGGGGCCAAAGAATGGTTTCCTAGTCCTAATTAGGACCTAAGTGTGGTGCCTTGGTCCTACCCTTATTTAGGGCTAGGATAAGATGCCAAGTGCATAGAAAAAGTAAAAAATGATGCCATTCATTAGGGGCATGAGTATAATCAGGTCCCAATCAAGTTAAGGGGTGCAAACACTAAGGTAGGGACCCAATGAGGAAAAATTGGTACAAGGGTACAATTTTAGGATGCTACATTTAGTCCCCATATTAGCGGGAGTATGGAGTCAATCATACTCTTGATAAAGTACAAAGGGTTCACATTGAAAAAATTTCACCAAGTTATCAAGGAGGCATCATCGAGGAGGCAAGATACACCAAGCCCCCAATGAACTTTAATATCTCACAACTTTGATAATAAGATAAAAGGGACATCATGAGAAAGAGAAAGAGAGAACCATGGGTCATGAAAATAAAAATACCAAAATGACAAAGCAAAAGACAAAGTTCACTAGCTAACTTAAGTATCAAGATATGCAAGAGAGAGAATCATTGAGTGGAGTGTATGCCCCCATATTAAAGCAATTTCATAAGCCTTATTGGGAGAAATTGATTTAAGGTAGGATACAC
Organism: Cryptomeria japonica; assembly: GCF_030272615.1. NCBI lineage: Eukaryota > Viridiplantae > Streptophyta > Pinopsida > Cupressales > Cupressaceae > Cryptomeria > Cryptomeria japonica. The sequence goes on from NC_081410.1 coordinate 398,213,056, forward strand.
CCCAAAAATAAAATCACATTATCTCAATAATATGCCCCCAAGAGAGGACAAATCAAAGTATAATGATCACAAAACACAAAGCATGGGGTGGTTTTGGTTAACTCAGGGGTTAGTATGCTTTTTATGATAAATAATGTATACCATGTATATATATATGCATCCAAGAATTGTCCTCATCCCCCAAAGAAAAAAAACTACCATGGAAGAAGGGAACATGTGTCTTTTGAGTCAACATGGGAGAGACCAAAAGAGATCTAAATGCTTTGCATCATCCTCAAGTAGACAACACAAGGAATAACAAATAGAAGAATTGAGAGACAAATAGAAGAAGATCTCAAACAAGCAAGAGAGGAGAAAGAGAGAGAATCTACAACACTAGTAAAGCTAATCATGCAAACCATCCACCTCCCAATCTTTCTCATCATTGTTTTGGGTAGGTGGATGACATGCAAGAGGAGAAACATTGAGCATAATAGAAGGAGCTATCACAAGTTCTAAACAAGGACTATGCTCTAATGATGAGTCACTTTGTTTGTCACTTGGAGCTAGGGTAAATGATTTTGGAAATTGTTTAGATAAATCATTATCAACATCCACATATTCATATTCATCATCTAAAATATTAGGATCACTATTTTCATCATTAACAACATTCTCACCTATTTCTTCATCAAGATTAACAAAAATAGGAGCTCTAATAGGAATAGAAATTGAACCATCATTTGTCTTAATCATTTTACATCTTGGAGAATTAGGTTGAACCTCTTCATTAGGAGAAGGTTGAATGAATGGTATTATATCAAGACTTGGTGTCTTTAGGGAAGAAGTATTTTGGGAAGCAAGTTCACGAGCTCTCACACGAAATTTTTGTTAGCATTCTCTCATATAATGATTTCATTTAGTTTTAGCTGAAGGTTGTGAAGGTTTAGGTTCATTAGTCATAGGCTTATTTTCTTCTTCTAAGTAAGGATGCATAGGGGAAGGTCTTTTAGGTTGAACAATAGGAGATGCTAGGCACTTCCCTGTGTATGACGTAGGAGGTAGCACCACACCATATAAAGGAGGAATGGGGGGTGTAGGAAGGAGACCGGGTCCATCATGGTGGAAAAGGTCTATCCTTAGGAGGAATAATGTGTTTAGCCTTAGAAGGGGGAATATATTTATGCTTAGGAGGTAGAGGTTTTGTATCATTGGGAAGAAGAATAGTCTCACCCTTAGAAGAAGGAATAAATTCTTTCTTGGGAGAAAAAATATCTATATCCTTAGGAGGAAGAATAGACTTATCCATGAGAAGAGGCATGTGATAATTATTTGGAGGAAGACTAAGTGTTGGATTTATCATCTCATTCTTCCATTTTTTACAAGATTGAAAAATAGGATCACTTCTAGGTTTAAGAGGTTGGAATTGTTCAGACCAAAAATAATCAAGACAAACATCTTTTTTCCTAACCATGGGTTGGTACATGGTATGATTAATAGTTATGATCTTGTCATCAAGAGGTAATTTCAATAATTTATTAATAGTAGAAGGGATTTATTTCATGGAAGAGAACCAATTCTGTCCCAACTTCACATGAAATTGTTTTGATGTAGGAATTATAGCAAAGTTAAAACATCTAAAGCTTTTGTACCAACCTCAAGAAAAAGAGAAATAGAACCAATGGTGGGACAAGAAAAACCATCAAATATTTTAATCGCCACATCAGATTTCTCATATGTCACTTGATGCAATTGTAATGTATAAATAAATTCTTTACTCAGATCAATGAGCACCCCTCAAGAGGGCATGCCTTTGATTCTTGTAGTGATATATAATGGGCCATTGAGTGCTTCAATAATCTGACTAGGATAAAATGTAATGCATAAGTCCTTATGACACTCATTTTTATCAATAAGGTTCACCATATTATTAGACTCAAGGCCAAGGTAATTAGGAGAGAAGGTAAGATGATCAATCTCAGTCACATTAGTGGAATGGGAAGGTAAGGGATCAGTGAAAAATTGAAGATTTTGATGAGGAGGAGCTACTGATTTGTTTCCTTTATTGCTCACACTAGCCACAAATATGGTATTGTTATTAATCAAGTCGTGAATCTTACTTCCAAAGGAATAACACTTTTCAGTGTCATGACCGGGTTGACAATGATATTGGCAAAAAGATTTGGAATCAAAGACAAGTGATAATGGCTTAGTTGAATCAATTGGTTTAATAGGGGGAAGTTTCAACACATTCCTTTGTAACAATTACGACATAACTATGCAAATATTCATTAAGAGAAGTGAATTTTTTTCTAAAGTATTTAGACAAAGGAGCCACACTTGTTGTTGTGGTTGCTACTTTAGTGTTGTTGTCATTGAACTTGATGAATCTCTTATTCAGTTTGAACTTCACAAAAGGTTGTTGAACACTTCCAATTTTATCAGTCGAATTCATTGAAGAGGATTGTTCTAATTGACTCATGGTAAGATGATAATTGTGAAGTACTACGCATAACTGCATATAGGAAGTAAAATCAGAAAAAAGAAGTTTATCCCCAATATCTTTTTCCAAATTATAAATAAAAATTATTTGAATATCTTGATCAGGCATAGGAAAATAAATTTGAGAATACATATGTTTGTATCTACCAAAACAAATTAGTCACTTTTTCTTTAACAACTTGCTTGCAATGCATCAAATCAGTCAAAGTAGTCTTAGGACCAATATTATTTTGAAATTATTGAATAAAATCATTAGCCAATTATTGAAAATAAGTAATACAATAAGAAGGTAAAGAACAATACCATTGCAAAGCTTTATCCCTAAGTGTTCCAGTAAACAACTTAGTCAACAATCTTTGAATGTGAGCAAAATCACTACACAAAGTTTGAAATGTTCTAACATGAGTCAAAGGATCACCTTTTCCATTATAAAGTTCCAACTAAGGGACTTCCACATGTTCAGGAGGGATAACTCGAACAATGTCACTAGATAATGGTCTCACTACATCAAATGTGGGCACATTATACTTAGATTGATTCATAGAAGTGATTTGTCGTTGCAAGGAAGACACTGTTTGGGCTAGACTATTGACAGTAGCTTCGGTGGAAGGATTGAAATTGTACATGTTAGATTGAGGAGGGGTAATACTGTTGAATGAAGGAAGGGGTTAAGAATAAGAAGTGATATTGTTATATGAAGGCAAGAGTTGAGAATAAGGAGGTGGGACACTATGATAGGTAGGTATGGGAGATGATTGGGTAACAAATGGAAGACTCATAGGAGGGATTTAGGAATTATCATTAGAGGAGTTTCCCCCTTGAGTAGGTATAACATTGTGTGTAGAGGTAGCCATGATGTTTTACATAAAGGTGGGAACACTAGCCATAGGGTTAGTCAAAGGAATGGAATTATTAACTTGACTAGAAGCTTGTGTATAACCAAAGACTTCAACACAACTCTTCATAGACATAATATTAGTGTCAACAATGTCAGAAATACCATGCAAGATATCAACACCAAGTTTATCACTTTGAACCATTTTTTTTATTCCATCAATCAATGGTAGAGATTCAATTTCCGGTTATTGTTGACTCATCCATTATTGAAGATTTTCAAATTAATTGTCAATCTTCGCCAATTGGTCAATGGAAACCCTAGTTAGTGATTCATTCACATAATGAGAATTATGTTAAAAATGAGGATAAATTGGATCATTTGTAGGATTGGAATAACCTCCAACATCCTCATGGATCAAGTTATCCAAATTAGGGTCCATCTCCTTTGTAGTTAAACCTTGGGAAGCCTTAATTCTACAACTTCTTCTCATAGGGATATTATAGGTTGGACTAATATTAGTAAAACTCATGCACTAAGGGAGGGAAATTTGAAATTTGAATTTTAAAATTTGCAAACTAATTGAATAATCCATTTTTATTTATTTTTAAATGATTATTCAATTAAATAAGCAAGTTGATTGAAAACATAAAGAACAATTGCGAAAACTCATGCAACCCATTAATAAATTTAAATTTAAATATTAGGGGCTTATGAAAATAACCTCTTAATTTTAAAATTAAAATTTAAAATTAGATCCAAGGTTGAAATTTTTAATTGGAGGCAACTCTAAAATGATAAGTACAAAATTTAAACGACAAACAAGCTCAATTTTTAATTTTTTTTAATATTAGGGTTTTTGAAATTAACCACTTAATTTTAAAATTTGAATTTGAAATTAAAATTGTAGATGAAAATTTTGATTTTTGAAATTGAAACACACTCACATTTGGAATAATTAATCCAAATTAAGCAATTCACAATCTCAATTTTAAATTTAAAAATTAGGGTTTTAGTGAAATTAACATTAATTTTAAAAATTTGCAAGGAAATCAAACTTGTAAATGAAAAATTGAATTTAAAATTGCATATAAACTCAGATATGAGAACATAAATCAAAAGTAAAGATGTAAGGAGTTAGGTTCACCAAAATGTTATTGGGAAAAATTAGGGTTTCCACCATTAGATGTATGAAAACCACTAATTTGCCATTACATTCAAAAGAGGGGGTACCCACTAGATTCAGTCACAAATCAATGATGATAAGGACTAAATGCTGAGTAGATTCAAGGGGAGTGTGAATTGTTTGTTGTCTTTTGTGAGTTGAAATGTTGAATTAAGATAGAGTGCTAAAAAATGAAGGTGAATATGCAGAAATAGTGAGTTGTACAGATGCGAGACTGAGACACACACCTGGATCTGATGAGGGTTCATCATGGCATTATTAATCATACTTTATTTTTAATTTTTTTTAATTATCTGTGAACTAATATGCCTGGCAGCATCCTAAATACTTACATGTTTATTCATTTTTTCTATTATACTTTGCTTATTAGAAGTAATATTAGAAATAGTATCTTTTGAATTAAATGTTTCACTTTATAATTAATTTGCAAGTATGAATGTTGTAATGTGTTGTTTTATTTTGTTTTATTGTCATAAATGTATTTTTAAATATATTTTGAGGGACAAGCAAGCAAAACCAATTAACTCCAGTTCAACAGCCACCTGTTGGATGACAGATTTTGTGATGCTCCAAGTCAAAGATCCTCTTGATCATCCTGGTGCTTATTTTATTAGCTATCTTTGAAACATTTACTTTGCTCAGAAGTTTTCATGTTCTTTGATTAAGTTTATTTTAGTTCTGTTGTTGTTGTTACTTGGTTTTAAGTAGGTAACATGATTTGAATTTGAATAAATGGATATCTATAAATATCCCGTTGAGTCCTGTATTAGATAATAGAAAAGTTAGTTAGTAATAGGAGCTTTGCATTTTGTAATCAACAAGTCTATTTTTACTTCCTGATGGAAGTAAAATTTCAATAAAAATCAGCAAGTTGATCTAAGAGTTTGTGTGTTAAGGATACCACCAGAGGGAGAGAAGGGCCCACTCAACCAAAGGGAGGTGATCCTTGTGTTGTTCTCTTTTATGTTTGATTTCATTCATTAGAATTCATTTCATATTATTAGAATCTCAGTTAAAATAAAGTGTTAAGTCATAGTTGTTTCATTTTCATTAAGATCTCGATTTGATAAATGCATGGAAGTTGTAGTCCTCGGTCGTTAATTAGTTTCCTTATAGTAAGTGAATGTAATTTCTCATTTTCTCAAGATGAAGAATTTGGTACTAAGAAAAGAACAAAAAAATTGTTGGAATTTAACCATGGAATTTAATTGATTTCTTGTTATTGATTAGATTTCAATTCTGCAACTTTAATTTAGGATTATTTTCTGCAAGCATAAAGTGGATTTCACATTAGCAAACACACATTAAGTTTCTTTTCAGTATTTAAGATAGATTTGATTTCTTAAGATAAAAGTTGTTTAAGCATAGGATTAGGAAATTCCATGGTTAAAATCTTAAATTTTGTGATGTTCAAATCTCTGGTAATAGATTCAAATTCTTTTTAGTATCATTTATTTTCGTATTTTAAATCTTGGAAGAATCACAGTCTTAGGAATAGCTCCAAATAGATCCTGACAGATCTTGGTGGAGCATGATCCAACCTAAGTCATTGTTCTACAGTTCACAACCCCCACAATTAAGACTGTACTTATCACAAACAGCTTTCAGACACACCTCAAGTCAATAATATAAGAATTAAAATGATGCAAGTTGTGACATCAATGACCTTGCCCATCATTTTTGGCATCGTTGTTGGGTAAATTTAAAAAAAGATTTGACTACTGAAGTTAGGATCTTAGTGTTGATAAGATAAATTTGAGTAGTTGATGAGAAGATCTAGAGATCAATTTGGAAGATTTCTTCCAAGAAATTATAACCTTGATCAATTGTTGGAAGAACAACAAAATGGAATTGAAGAACAAGTTGAACATTTTGAACAAAATAACGAGATGGGTGAAAGAGTGCAAGCTGAAGATCCTCCACCAAATAGGACATTCTCATATCCTATTAATTTGAACCTAGGAGAAATTGAACCTCCTATGAAAAATATTTCACCCTCGGTGCTACCAAATTTTAGAGGAAAAACTTCTAAAGATCTTGATCAGTTTCTCTTTGAATTCAAACTCTTATGTTAGACATATGACTACACATCTGATAATCAAAAGTTGAAGTTATTTCCTTCCACTTTGAAAGAATCAACAGTAAGATGGTTTATGGATTTATGAGCTAGTTCAATCTCTACTTGGCCTGAAATGGAAACAGTTTTCTTGGATAAATAACAAGAATATTGCAGAGTTAGAGATAGGAAAGAGGAGTTGTTTTGAATGAAACAATTACAAGATGAGAGTTTAGAGGATTATGTTGATAGATTCATGCTTGTGTATAAAAGGTGTGCTGAAGGACTTAATGATGATATAAGTTGAACAATTTTATTACGAGGAGTTGATGATGAATCAAAAGAAGCTTTGAACTTAATGGGGAAAAGAGATATTAATAAAATTCCTTTAGAGGAAATTGTTAATATTTGTAGAAATTACTCAAGAACAAGAATTGGAACTAGAGGTTCCAAAAGAAACAAAGCTTTAGGACCTGATGTATCTCAAGTTATGGAAGAGATGGAAAATTTGAAAGCTAATATACTCCTCAATCTTAATACTCAGGTAGAAAAGAAAAACATAGAGCCTTTAGCCATCTATTTCTCAAAATGTAGGGAAAAATATCTTTAAGGGAGTGTCCAATGAATCAACTAGAAATTTGTGAAATCTATGAGAAAAACCATCCTACAATTTCTTTCAATTTGTTGCCATCAATTAAGAATCATTTGAAGAATCCACCTATAATTGAAGAAGAACTCAATTATGTTGGTCAAAGATCACATAATACTAGTATTAATACATGCACAGGGCAATATGGTCCTAGGAGTAACTAGAACTATAATCAATGGACTCCTCCAATGCAACCACATCCTACATCTTGGGGACCTCCTGAATGGGTTCATCTGTAGTGGAATCAATGGAATCAACCACAATGGAAACAAAATCAATCTCAATTTCAACCATGGAAAAATCAAGGGCCAACGCATCCTTGGGGACAACCTCCACCTCTTATCACTACTCCAAATACTGCCAATGAATATATTAACGAACCTCAGATTCCTGGGCAACCAATTCCCAATCCCAAAAATAATCATCCTCAACAAGCATACAATGTTGATGTTAATCCTCCTGGCTTAAATGTTATTGAAGTGAATGATATCCAATTAAGGAATCGCTTAAAGATAATGTCAAAGAGAAAGGAGATGTAGAAGAAATAAGTGAAGAAGAACCAGACACAAATAAGCATAAGGAAGTAATTGATAAAGTGCCATATCTAGAATGGTTGGATATACCACACAAATCTCTTGACTCCTCCCGATCAAATCATACCAATCTGATAGATTCACCACTTCTTCGGGAGTTGAAAAAGATTAATATTCAAATGCATTTTTTTCAAGATATCAAGGATATTTCATAAATAAATTAGCTCATTAAGTCACTCTGTGTTAAAACACCTGGTAGAAAATGAAATTTTCCACCTACAATACAGTTAGGAACTAAACTTGCTGATGTCTTATCAAGAAGATTAATTCCTTGGAAATATAGTGACCGTGGGAGTCATGTGATTACCTTGAGCATAGGAGGAATTGAAATACCAAATGTGTTGATCAATTTAGGAGCAGCCATAAATGTTATCATAACAGATAGAGCTTAAATGTTGAAAATGACCCAAGTCCAACCAACAACAACTGTACTTCAGTTGGTAGATCAGTCCACTGCTAAACTTGAAGGTGTCCTGTAAAATGTCATAGTAAGTATAGACACATGGGATTATCCAATAGATTTCTTGGTACTAAAGGCTAGAAGAAAAGCATCAGGATATCCAATTATTCTTGGAAGGCCTTGGTTAGCAACTGTTGCAGCTCTCATAGATTCCAGATTAGGTAGTATGAACATTTCCAATGGTCATAAACATAAGGAATTTACACTTTATCCTCCAACGAAACCAACAATTCACTCTAATAATTAAAAATGAGTTGATGAGGATATGGACTTAGAAGAGGATGGAATTGTTGAATTAGACATGGTCAAACTAACAGAACATGTTGAAGAATATGAAGATTATGTGGATAAAGGAGAAAAATTGGATACCATTGAAAATCCTTGTGAATAAATTGAGGGAAATAGAGATGGAAGTCAAAGGAAAATTTTAAATCATCATGACCAAGTTACTTGTCCTCTAAATACCCTTATCAAAAATCCAATTGAAGGAGAAAAACATACAAAGGAGATTTCGCTCTCAACAAATAAACTTATTTTCATTAATTCATCCTTGCCTAAAGAACATGAAAAGTAGTTAAGAATTACTCTGGAGAAACACACAAAGGAATTTGCATGGGAATATAAGGACATGAGAGGAATTCACCCTTCAATTTGCATACACCATATTTATACAAAGAATGTCAAACATATGAGACAAGGACAAAGACGTATTAATCCAACTTTGAGGGATTTTGTTAAAACTGAGATTGAGAAGTTATTGAAGGTTGGATTTATTTATCCAATCTCTAATAGTCAGTGGGTGTCACCTTTGGTTATTTTACCTAAAAGGAATGTCAAGTGGCATGTTTGTGTTGACTATAGGGAATTGAATAAAGCCACCAAGAAGGACTATTTTCCATTTCCCTTCATTAATCAAGTTCTTGATAACCTAGTTGGTAGTAACTATTTTTCTTTCCTAGATGGGTTTAGTGACTATAATAAAATTCAAGTAGCCCCTGAAGATCAATATAAGACAACATTTATATGTCCTTGGGGAAATTTTTCATATAGGGTCTTACCGTTTGGACTCTGTAATGCACCTGCCACTTTTCAAAGAGTTATTTTAGCAACATGTGTATAAGTTTATATGGATGATTTTTCAGTTCATAAAAAAACATATGAAGAAGCATTAGGTAGTCTAGAAAAAGTGTTACAGAGATGCAAAGACCATAGATTGTCACTTAACCATGAGAAATGATCACTCATGATGATAGAAGGAATTATGTCAGGACACCACATCTCTAGAAAAGGTATTAAAGTAGATCCAAAGAAAGTTGAGGTCATTCAACAAATTGAAGTTCCTAAAAATCAAATAGATGTTAGAAGCTTTCTCGGTCATCCTGGATACTACAAAAGGTTCATATAAGGTTTTAGTAGAATTTTTGAACCATTATTCACTTAACTCAACAAGGATTCAGAATTTTCCTAGACAGATGACTATTAGAAGTCATTTGAAACTATAAAAAATGCTTTGACTGTCTCTCTGATGATTAAGGGACCTACATGGGGAGAACCATTTCATATACATACTAATGCATCCAATTTTTCCATTGGAGCAGTTTTAGGAAAAAAGGATGAAAATGGATCGATGCATGCTATTTACAACATTAGTAAAAATTTGAGTCGAGTTGAGAGGAATTATACAACTAAGAAGGAATTGTTAGCTATTGTGTATTCTATAAATAAGTTTAGACACTATATCACTCGTTACAAAACTCTTATTCATATAGATCATTCAGCTATTCATTATTTAATGAAAAAAGATGTGGTTGGTGGATGATAATTAGATGGTTATTGCTTTTGCAATAATTTGATATAACTATTGTAAATAAACCAGGGAAAGATAATGTTGTAGCTGATTTTCTCTCTATAATGGTTTTATAGGGTGATGATGAACTAGTTAATGATGCCTTTCTAGATGAACATTTGTTTTCATCTTAGTACAAGCACCATGGTTTGCAAAAATTGCAAATTACCTTGTAACAGGGAAGTGCCCAGATCATTTTAACTCTAAGCCAAAGAAAAGGTTAAGTCGTGACAGTTCTAGATTCCAATGGATTAATGCATTGTTATTTAAAATGTGTCATAACCATATTCTTCATAGGTGTATACAATAGATCGATGTTTATGACATTGTTCATGCATGTCATAATGAACCAGAAGGTGGACATTATTCAACAATCATAATAGTTCATTAAATATTGGGAGCAAGATACTTTTGGCCTTTCATGACTAAGGATGTTTCATTTTATGTGAAGCACTATGTTGAATGCCAGTGCATTGGGAGACAAACAACAACAATGGAGATGCCACTTCAACTGCAAAGAGTTCTTGAACCTTTTGAGAAATGGGGTATTGATTTTGTAGGATCCATAGATCCCCCTTCGAAAGGGTGTCATTATATTTTGATCTATATAGATTATGTAAAAAAATGGGCAAAAGTAAAAGCATTGCTGGTAGTTAGAGAAGAGGTTGTTGATTTTCTGTACAAACAAATTCTTCAAAGGTTTGGTTCTTTGCAAGAAATAGTGTCTGATCAGGGACTACAATTCATGTTTTCTATGATGGAAGCTTTTATGCACATATATAAGATGACACATAGAAAATATTCACCCTATCATCCACAAGGTAATGGTTAGGTGGAGGTTACCAATAGAGAATTAGAGAATATAATCACAAAAATATTTTCATTGAGGAAATCAAATTGGTTAGATAGGTTGGATGAAGTAGTTTGGGCTTACAATGCAACATGGAAAACAACAAAAGGATTTTCTCCATATGAATTTGTATATGGAAAAACACCTGTCATGCCAATTGAGTTTGAATTAAAAACATTAAGAACAACATGGGAAGTTGGGATTAATCTTTCAGAAGCAGAGAAGAGCATAATTTTGTAGCTGAATTGACTAGATGAGATGAGAACAAAAGCACTAAAACATACATAATTGATTGAAAAATAGAGGAAACTATGGCATGATAAGCATATTTCAACTATACATTTTAAAAAGGGAGACTGGGCACTGTTATTTGATTAAAGGTTCCAAGAATTTAAAGGAAAATTTCATACAAGATTGTTGGGACCTTTGAGATTAGTCAAGTTTATGATAATGGTGCAGTCCAATTAATACCTATTCATGGAGAGAAGAGAATGATATTGGTTAATGGTCATCATCTCAAGTTATATCACAAACCAACATCAAGAGAAAAATTCTACAAGAAATTACATTCAAAAATTGAACATTTCATCATGGAAGATATCACTTGTGTGATGGGATCCAATAATGCATAATTCCAGCAAAGGCTGAATAGAAAAAGATAGATTGAAAACTTGAAAGGGCTGTTTCTCTTTAAAAGAAAGAGAGAGATTGAAAACCAAAAATGACGGTCTACCTCAGGGGTGAATTGAAAACCAAAAATGACAGTTCATACCTATGGAAAATTTGAAAACCCAAAATGACGGCTTTTTATGATGGCTCTTGATAGCTCTTGATATATTTCAAGTTCCTGAATAAGTCTTTGCTACAATAGTTTCACTTCTGCTCGTGATAGTTGTCGATGATTTCAAAATATTTTTATTAATGTTTTATTGGTCCATGTAGAAGATGCTCTAAGAACTATTGATTGCCTTGTTATCTTGACATGTTAATCTTTGTTCTTTCAGCTCCTGGTCAATCATGATGCTTCTTATGAGTAGCAAGATGACCATTTATGCATAATGATTCTTGACCAATATACATTGAATGATTAAAAGGTAAATATTTATCCTAAGTATTAATTTCGAAGTATTATTTTTTGATTTTGTAGATATAATGTAGGAATGATAAATTTTCTTTATATTGAGTTTTCCGCCAATATATTAATAATGGTAATTATTAAAAGAAAATTCTTAAAGGATGAAAATATTTTAAAAGATTTAATTGACGTCAATTGTCATTTCAAAATCTAAAAGTAATGATTATGATGACAACACATATTCGACCACCACCAACTCAACAAATCTGAAATCAAAGTAGAAGATGATGGTGGGTGAATCGTTCGGTTTATTATAAACTTTATGAGACATGTGCATGTGTAATTAATGTTGATTTTGAAAATATTTCTATTAGAGATATAGAAATTACGTCATTTCATTTTCAAAAGCTAAGTTCAGTGACAACAAAAAAAAAAATCAGAATTTTGCAAAAATGGGAAACAAGAGAATTGCAGAGCCAAAAAAATTTAGCCTTGACCCAGAAATAGAGAAGTTGTTGTGAGAAGAAAGATGGCTAAAGTTCATTCAAATGTATGAAGAGTATTCACCTAAAATTGTGAAAGAATTTTTGAAGAACTTCAATGTCAATGTTACCAGAGTCAATGGAGAGGTAATTGAAGTAACTCCGCAGGTCATAAGTGAAATTTATGGTATTCCTATGGAAGGGGAGCTCATAAATAAAGGACATATCAACTTTGATGAAGTAGTTAATTCCTTCCACTAGGAGAATGAAAGGAAACCTATTTTACAGGTGCATAAAGGTAGCACAAAAGGAATAAACAGAAGCAGTCTAGATGAGCCATGGAAGACTGTCATTCTCTGGGCCATGAATTTTTTCACTTGTGAAGGACAATATGGTATAGTGTTGGGCCCAGGAATGCGACTATTGATTTACCTAAGATATGCAAATACAAGACCTGAAACCTGAGTAAATCTTCAGTCTTTTCTATTTTCACAAATTTCTTCTATGGTAGCTAGGGTAAAAGGGAAGGATAATCAGATTAAATATCTTGGCTTAATTCATATTATTGTTAAAAATCATTTTCCAAAAAAAGAGGCAGGAAGAGAAAAATGGCTTGAATTTATTTCCTCACCAGCTAATAAAGCCAAGAAAGGGTCTGTGTCAAAGAGTTTAAAAATAGATAGGGGGGAATCTTCTAAAAAGAAGACAAAAAGGGCACCTAAGGATATCGAAATTAAGGAAGAGGGCCCAATGCATAAAAAGGAAAAATATCAAAGTGGGGAACCTAGAGTAGCCAAAGTTACTCGTAGTTCTACCCAAAAGGCTTCTTAGCCACAAAAGAGTGACGAGCATAGTTCTCCTTCTGACCCCCATAGGGCTCCTGATGACCCCTTGTCTACAAACCTTGATGAAATTCCACAACCTACTTTAGAAAAAATGCCTGTTACTATGAATAATAACCCTTCTTTGTGAAACCTGCCTGTTCAAGAAAGTGTACCTAAAAGAAACCCTTTTGTTGATACTGAACTCCATCAACTGAGTGTTGACAATTTACCACCAGAAAAAGTCGGTATTGATAAAATTCCTGAATAATTTCCCCCACAAATAATTTATCTGTATGATAACTGTTCTAATGAAAGGGAAGTACAACAATCCCCTCATTCATCTACACCCTCTACAGCCGACACTAAAATTTTAAAAGTTTCTCAAGAATTTGAGGTAACTCAAATTTACTCCTCTCCTTTGCATAATGTTGAAACTCAAGAACCTTTATCCCCCTCATAATTTGTCAGAAGGGAAGGGAAATAAATTCTTGTGGAAGAAGAGAATGTTCAAATTAGTGATAAAGGTAGAGAAGAAGAAGATTCAGAACTGGTGAAAGCCTTGTTAATGCCTCATTTAGAGACAAACCTTTCTAATGCACAAAAGAAAATAAGCTTCATGGAAGAAATTTTAAGACAGAAGGAAGAGGAACTTAGAAAAGCAACTCAAAACATAGAAACAACACAAAGAGTTTCTCATGAAAAAGAGGAAGAGTGGAGAAAAACTATAGAATAGACTGAATAGGCTCTAAATCAAACCTCTGCACAATTAGAGCAACACAATGAAGAAATTTGGAAGTTGAAAGAGGAATTGGCAATGAAAGAACTTGAATTGAGAAGTCAAAGACCATCAACCTCAAATCAAGGAACAATAACTTCTTTTTCCCTCACATGGGAACTTTCCTTAATTATTGAAAAATTAGAGCAAGAGAATGGTGAGCTCAAAACGCAACTAGAAGAAGAAAAAGAAAAAAAAGGTAGGGCAGTCCAAAGAGGAATAGATTGCAGAACTTTCATCTACTCTGGTATCAATGAGGAAACCTTTTGGTCTTTATTCTTTATTTCTATGTGAAAAATTCCTTAAATGGAAGATAAATCAGTTAGTTCTGGATAGAAAAGTGGATTATGATGATGATCATGAATTCATTGTATATTTTTATAGAAGTCATCCCACTTATCAGAACAAGATGTGTGAATTTTTCTTGCATGGATTTTTGATGGGTCATTATTATCAATCATTCCTTGATATTTATGGTGGAGAAGTTCAAGTTAGAGCTTTTGTGTCTTTGTTGCAAAATCAAGTAGACAGGGAAAAGCAGTTGAATCAGTATAGAGAAGTCCAAAATGCTCAGCCCTCATATTCCAAAAACTTGAACAACAATATATAGGCATTCAAAGATGTCCAGAACCAACTTCCATACAAGGCATTGCAAGTAGCTAGAACCAGATATGACACCATTCCATTACCACTAAGAATAAGAGAGCTCATTTCCCCTACAAACATCTCCTGTAGCCTTAATAGAGTAAGGTCAGTTATCAAGATTATAGAAGAACAAGAGATAGAATGGGTAGGAATGAAATTCAGGCCTCCTCTGATCCTTGTGCCAGCACCACGGTTGGATGCACCATCAAAATTTGCAGGATCAACATTAAGGGAATGGGTAGATGAGGTTGAACAATGGAATGGATATGTAGCCCCCAGAAGATATCATGAATATAACTTTAATAAGCTGGATTTGACTTGGTTGTTTGAGAGGTAGAACAGGGATCTCCCAGATCAAACATGATGACATGGTTGGAATTGGGAAGGGGATAAAATGATGAGGACTCATCATGGCATTATTAATCATACTTTATGTTTGAAACTTTTTAGTTATCTGTAAACTAATATGCCTGGTAACATCCTAAATACTTACATGTTTATTCATTTTTGCTATTATACTCTGCCTATTAGAAGTAATATTAGAAATGGTACCTCATGGATTAAATGTTTCACTTTTTAATTAACTTGCAAGTATGAATGTCATAATGTGTTTCTTTGTTTTGTTTTATTGTCATAATTATATTTTTTAATATATTTTGAGGGACAAGCAAGTGGAACTAGTTAACTCTAGTTCAGCGGCCACCTCTTGGATGATAGATTTTGTGATGCTCCAGGTCAAAGATCCTCTTGATCTTCCTAGCATTTATTTCATTAGTTGTCTTTGAAACATTTACTTTACTCCAAAGTTTTCTTCTTCTTTGATTAAGTTTATTTCAATTTTGTTGTTGTTGTTACTATTTTAAGCGAGTAACATGATTTGAATTTGAATAAATGGATATCTATAAATATCCCATTGAGTTCTATATTAGATGATAGGAAAGTTAGTCAGTAATAGGAGCTCTACATTTTGTAATCAACAAGTTTATTTTTACTTCCTGATGGAAGCACAATTTCAATGAAAATCAACAAGTTGATCTAAGAGTTTGTGTGTTAAGGATACCACTAGAGGGAGAGGAGGGCCCGCTCAACCGAAGGGATATAATCCTTGAGTTTTTCTCTTTTATGTTTGATTCCATTCATTAGAATTCATTTCATATTGTTAGAATCTCTGTTAAAATATTGCAGTTAAAATAAAGTGTTAAGTCATAGTTGTTTCATTTTCATTAAGATCTTGATTTGATAAATACATGGAAGTTGTAGTCCTTAGTCGTTAATTAGTTTCTTTATAGTAAGTGAATGTAATTTATCATTTTCTCAAGATGAAGAATTTGGTACTAAGAAAAGAACAAAAACTTTGTTGGGATTTAACCATGGAATTTAATTGATTTCTTGTTATTAATTAGATTTCAATTCTGTAACTATAATTTAGGATTATTTTCTGGAAGCGTAAATTGGATTTCACTTTAGTAAACGTACATAAAATTTACTTTCAATATTTAAGATAGATTTGATTTCTTAAGAAGATAAAAGTTGTTTAAGCATAGGATTAGGAAATTCCATGCTTAAAATCTTAAATTCTATGATGTTCAGATCTGTGGTAACAAATTCAAATTCTTTTTACTATCATTGATTTTTTCATCTAGTTTAAATCTTGGAAAGTCTTTAAAGAATCATAGTCTTAGGAATAGCTCTAGATAGGTCTTGACAGCTCCTAACGAAGAATGATCCAACCTAAGTCACTGTTCTATAGTGCACAACCCCCACAATTGAGACTATCCTTATCACAGATAGCTTTCAGAAACACCCCGAGTCAATAATATAAGAATTGAAATGAAGTAAGTTGTAACTTCAACAACCTTGCCCATCAGGATCTTAGTAGTATACGTAGATTTAGACCCGATCCTCAAAAAAGATCCAAAAATGTTGGGATCAGAGCGCCTATCACTCTGGTCCTCCTAACTTTATGCACACCAACGAGGGTTGATTTGTCTCTGCAATTAATGCTTATCCTGAAGATCACAACTCTGTACATATTTCTTACACACATAAAGAAAGGGAAATATATTGGGAATAGGGGCTTGCCTTAGGTCAAACCCTTGTTTTGGAATTAACCATGAAATTGAGATAAAGATAATTGAAATTGCAATAATAGAATATTCTCCTTTTGAGGGAGATGTTGAAATGACTGAAAATCAAATGATATACCTCATTGTGAATTTTTGTTTGTCTCCACATGGAATTACAACTTGATGAAGTCTTCAACAAAATAGGATGGAGGATGTGTCCTTCAATTCTTGATTCTTTACTTTATTGTTGCTCCAAGGCTTGAAGAAAACTTATTAATGATTGATTGCTCTTAAATGATTGATTACTTGATCTCATGTGTGTATACTGTATGCATTATTAACTTGATAGATGTCAAATGAGAGGGAAAAACCTCCTTTGGTACTTTCCTATTAGATAAATTGCTAATTTACTGGAATGAGCCAACACAGAGAGGATTCCAACCCAAATTTGAAATATGGTAAAGTGGTTAAAGGGGGCCCAAATTAGGGGAGGACATAGTGTGGTGCCCTAGTCCTACCCCTATTTAGGGCTATGATAAGATGCCAAGTGCATAGATAAAGTTAAAAATGATCCCATTCATGATAGGCATGAGCATAATTAGGTCCCAATCAGACCAAGGGGTGCAAACACTAAGGTAGGGATCCAATGTGGTCAAAATTGTACAAGGGTGTAATTTTAGGATGCTACACTCTTATTCTCTCTCCATTGTATATCTCATCACCTTTCCCTTCCACCCTCTCTCTCTCCCCCCTCTCTAGGTTTTCTCCTTCCAACATTAGGAGATATTCTCTCTCTCTCTCTCTCTCTCTCTATATATATATATATATAGAGAGAGAGAGAGAGAGAGTATCTTCATCCCTCCCTTTGCACCTCTCCATCTCTCTATTTATGTCTTCTTAACCACCTATATTTATCACCCTTCACCTATCTCACCCCTCTATCTCTCCATATAGCTCTCTCACCTCTATCTCCCCCTCTAGGTATCTCACATCTCTATTTCCCCCCTCTCTAGTTCTCTCCCTCCCTCTCCAATTATCTTTAACTCCCTCATTATCCCTCTCCCTTCATTAACTCTCTCATTCTCCTCTCTCTCTCTCTCCCCTAACCTCTCTATCTCCTCCTTCCATAGGTCTCTCACTCCCTTGATCCATTCTCACTCCTTTGTCTCTTTGTTTTGTTATCTCTCCTCTTCTCCCTCCCTCCCCTATCTAGGTATATCCTTCCCTTCCCATCTCTCTATATCTAATCAAATCAAACATGATAAAGAGATGGAAAACTAAAAACCAGTGAATCTAATCATAATTTCAGCCCTTTTCTTATTTTGATTTTGGCTAGATCTATTGGATTAACCCCTCTTTCAATGTAGTATTCTCCTAGGTAAAATTAGTGGTTTTATTTTAATTGGTGAAACCCTAATTTTACACCATTAAATTTTGGTGAACCCAACTTATTAGGTGCTTATTTCTAATTTGTGGTCTTAGATTTGATTTGTATTCACTTTTAAAATATTAATTTTTGCACTCACAAATCATATTTGCAATTGAATTACATAAATTTAGTGGTTAATTTCACGAAAACCCTAATTTATTATTCTAAAATGGACTTGTGGGTTGCATAATTTTTCACTTGTGTTTTTAGATCTGATTTGGGCTATTTCATAATGGAATTTACTAAATCTGAATGGATTTCTATTTCACACATGATTACATTGTTTCTTAGCTACATGTATCAAAATCATATGTTGGATGACATTGAAAATGCTAACACCTGTACCTCTCCTAAGGTATCTCATGTGAATGAGGAAAGAGTCAATACTCCTATCAATGATCTCTCTAATGGAGAGAAATAATTGAAGAGTAACATAACACCATCTTATTCTCATGTGCATACTCTAGTGCAAGGAGAGAAAGATCAAAATGTTGGTGCATCAATCTCTTTAGATGTTTCTTATTCTCCTAGAGATTATCTTAGTCATCAACATATTTGTAGGGAAGATGATATACATTTTTTTCATGATCTATATCCTCACATAACATTAAACAAAGATGAATCTTTATATGATAAGGACTCTCATTCCCAACCTATCAAATAGGACATGAATGATGATAGAAAGGAGAAATTCCCTACAAAGGATATCCCTTATTCATCTACTTATCCCTTTAACTCCTCCATGTGCCCTTACACTACAAATTTTAAAGAAATTCATTATAATAGTCCGTCTTCCTTAGAATTGAAAAATTATTATAGTAGTGGTAATAATATAATCTCAAGCAAGGCTATAGGAGACAAGGACTTGAAAAATATGAACAAGGAATAAAGTCCCTATAAACCCTCCTTCACAAGTTAGTATATAAGGTCTAGGAGGTCCTCATCATTCACCTATGGATGATCTCCTTAAAGTTCAAAGGCTTAAGGAATATTTTTACAAAACATAAACTCTATCGTGCATCTAAAGGTGCTTCTTCTTCAAATAATACTTTATGAACATATCATCAAACTAATGATCATCATACAAATGAATGTCCTGATTTTTAGAATTAAATACAAGGACTCATTGATAATGGAACTCTCAAGATAATAGAAAATAATTATTCTCCTTCTAGCACATCTCGTCCTACATCTCAAGAGACAAGACTTACCCCTATTGTCAATCAAGATAAATTAGCTACAAGAATATTTTGGAGATTTAAGTATGATAAGAATGTTATTTATCCTTTCATAAGATATAAAAATAAGATTAAAGAAGGTAATGAGTATTGTCTTTTTCATTGTTGTTATTCTCATTGTCTTGGAAATTGTAAAGCTTTTAAAGAATTTGTTCAATACCAATATGATTGAGCTTGCATAGCTCTTACAATTGATCTTGTGGTTTTTCTTGGTGAAGAGGTAGTGCCTTAGCACTCCATTCACCTTATTATGTTTCTCATCACCCTATGGAACTAGTATTTTAACCTTATTGGGGCTCTTTGTCATGTGTGTTGATGCATTTTTACTTCCAATCATACTTAGACAATAGCATAATTCTTCCTTGTCTCATCTCTTAGGGGGAAAGGATAGTATATTCAATAGTCTCTCCTTTTGAACGTTGCCTTCTCCTTTGAGTTATATTTTGAAAATATTGATGTCTTTTCTCATGTTGAATCTTCCTTCATGTGATTACATGTGTGTTCCTTTCTTAGGACCTTTTCTTTGCGTGAAGTGCTACATCTTTTATGTAGAATCTATCTTTGGAGGTTGTGTAATCCTTGTATTTACCCCTATGCTTGGGGGCATTGATTTCTCTTATCCTATCTAAGGATCCACTTTTCCTTCATTGAGTGGTGTTTTCCTATGATATAATGTTTGTTTTAAAAATTCTTGGTAAACTTTTTAACGTGACCGACGATGCTGGCATGACACACCCTCTGGCTCCACGTGAAATGCTTTTGACTTAGAGCTATGAACTGGTGAGGCCACAATCGGGGGACCTCATCCCCACACTTCACTTGTTCAAACTCGTGAGCAGAACGGCCCAGCGAAGACACAAGGCTTACGAGCACAATGGCCCACCAGGGGTTTGAACCTTGGTGGTTTCTTCACCAATGAAGTGTTTTAACCGTGACACTACATGGCCAAAGACACCTATGATATAATGTTATTCCTTGTGTAAAGTTGTTTTTTTCTCAAGGATTCTCTCTTATGTAAGAGGTGTGTATCCTTTTGTACAACCTCCTCTTCACTTGGCAATTTATGTCTATTATAAATAAACCAATCACTTTGGGTCAAAAGTGTGTTATCCTATTGGCATTATAACAAGCAAGGGGAGATTGTTGGCATTTCAATAAGGATATTGAGAAGGTTGTTGATGATTATGGATATAACTAATTAAGGAAGTTTTACTGTCCTTAATATTATTATTTTGTCATTGATGTCAAGAAATTGATTTTCTAATTTAGTATGATATTGCCATATCTTGAGAAGTATGATTTGATGAGTATAAAGATGTCGGTAAAAGACACAGAAAGAATATGATGAATAAGGGGAGGAATAAGTTATTCAATGGGCAACTATTACCGAGTTAGACAATGATGAGATCATGATGTTTAGATTGTTTTGATATCCTACATATGTTATTGATTGAAAGGTTAATACTATACAATGTTACCGAGCAAAGAACCTAGTTGGTAAATCCTAAGGAACCTAGTTGGTAAACCCTAAGGTTATTGCTATCGGTTAATGAAGGTAGAATGTCTACTGAGTGAAGTTTAGTATTTACCGAGTTGCAACCGAGTAATAAAAAAATGCATTAAATGATTACATGCATTATTTAATGAAGGAACCTGATGAGCTGGCTATGATTAAATGATTGGTATGCTGTGAATGAAGTTTGTTAAAGAATCTATGGCAAAGGAAAATCGGTAGGAAGATCTACAGCTTAGATTGAACCACAATACCCTAGCACAAGTTCCAAGAAATATATGCAAGTTCCAACGTGGGGTAAAACATTTTCAGATCGAAAGATACATTGAACCTGGTCAAAGTTTGAAGATCTGATGGCTATGATTGATCATGGGAAATATGATCAAGGAGATTAAGTGGTTAGCTATTGTTTATAAGTAAGGAACTGTTGATAAACAATGTATGTGGGCAAGTGTATGCATAGGGATGCTACACAATAATTAACGAGCATAGAAGCTTGAAGACCTGTTTGAACAATAGAGTATAGAGCCTAGCAGATGGACAAGATAAGTCCTAAATTGTATTGAGCAAATAAGAATCTTCTTTAGCATTTTAGATGTGAAGTTGTAGATAGATTTTATTACTATTATTTTGTGAAGTGACAGAAAATCTCTTAACCGAGTGGACTTAACAGTCTTATTTGTAAAACCCTCTAGGAAGGTGACATTCTGACTGAGTGTTTGAAATCCTTTAACAAGGTCACTTCTAACAAGGTGAAGATCCTAACAGATCTGAGGGAAATCCCTTAACCGGGTCACATCTAGCAATGTGTTTGTAATCTTTAACAGGATTTTCTTTTAACCGAGCATACTCTAGAAGAGTATATTTCTTAGTGGGTCTGAAATCCCATAGTGGTTTTTCCCTATTTGGGTTTCCATGTTAAATCTGGTGTTATGAGTATTATGATGTTTATATGCTTTTGAGTTTGCATGTTTAGCAGTTTTGGTTATATTACTGAAGTATAAGTTATCGAGGTTGAATCTGATGTTTTTATGGAAGATTAAGTTTGTATGATTCACCCCCCCCCTCTCATCTTATTAGCTTGGCATCTATACTTATCTTTAAGTATCAGAACTATCAATTGGTATCAGAGATTTGGACTTTGGAGGAAATAGTTTAAAGGTACTTGAGGCAAAGATCCAAAGATGTATAAGAGGGATGCACCGAAACTGAACAAGTCAAGTTTCTCTACATGACAGAAAAGGATGAAGTTGCACCTATCAGGAGTTGGAGAATATTCTGTATATTACCTGGAGAATGATTTCATTACATCGAGCACCTATCTATTGACAATGGAAGAGATAAAGGCAAAGCAAGAACATATCCAAGTAATGATTGAAATAACATCTGCATTGACCGATTTAGAGTTTAATGATCTAGAAGGCTGCAATGATGCAAAGGCAATGTGGGACAAGCTCATATCTATGTATGGTGGCGATGAACATGTTCAAAGAGAAAAAGTGGATAGTCTAAGAGGACAACTTGAATCTATGAGGATGAATGAAGGTGAGAACATAACCCAGTACAATACAAGACTAAAGGAGATTGTCAATCAAATCAAAGGAGTGGGTGGAACTATTGAAGAAAAGGATATAACAAGTAAGTTGTTAAGAACCCTTCTACCAGCTTATGCAATCCGAGTCTTTGCAATCAATGAATTGAGGTCTATACCTAATATGCCAGTTTCTTTAGATGCTACTATTGGTAAGCTACATGCATTTGAGTTAAGTAACTTTGATAACAATGGGCCATCGGTAAATAAAGTTGAATCTGAATTTAGTTCTTTTCATCTTGATGAATCTAATGATTACAATGAAAGAAAGTATAAGTACTCTGAAGGAGATCACAATGGAGCAAGTGAAAGATTTCACAAGAACATGGAGGAAGTACACAAACTATATAAGGAAATTAGAAAGCAAGAAGAGTTTGAAGCACTATTAGCAAGAAGGTTACCGAGAGGCAAAGGGAAATATAAAGGAAAACTACCTTTGAAATGTTTCAATTGTGATAAGATAGGACATATGGCTTCTAACTGTCTTGACAAAGATTCTACTGAAAAGAGAGATTACCGAGATGATAGACAGAAAGATAATCATTACATAGGACACCAAGACTTCAGAAGAAGAGATAGAAAGATATGCTTAATAGCCGATGAGGAATCCAATGATGATAAATTAGATAAAACTGATACAAAGTAGTTTATGTGGCTATCAAAGATGGATCAGATGAAGAAAGGTATGAAGAAAAAGCCCTTATATCTCACATAAATACTAATGATTCACGGATCATAGATAGTGGATACTCACATCACATGACAGGTGATAAACACAAGTTTGTTATGTTAGAAGACTATGATAGAGGCTATGTAAGATTTGCTAATGATGCACCATGTCCGATAAAAGGTAAAGGATCTATAACACTTCTTGATAATGCAAGATGCAATGATGTTTATTGGGTTGAAGGTTTGAAATACAATTTGTTGAGTGTAGCATAGCTAAACAATACAGGACACCGAATAGAATTTCAGAAAGGAATTGTCAAAGTTTATGACAAGAATGGAAAGTTAGCTGCTACCGGGACACAAACAAAAGGTAACACATTTGACCTTGACTCAACTTGGAATAAGTGTCTATATGCAAAGATAGATGACACCTGGTTATGGCATAAAAGGTTTTGTCATGTAAAGTTTGATAATCTGATCAAAATAAGCAAGAAGCACTGAGTAAGAGGTCTATGGATTCTTGAAAAACCTAAGAATTCAATGTGTCGAGGATGCCAGATGGGTAAAATGACAAGATCAAGATTTACAAGTAAGTCTTACACTTCTAAGGGAATTTTTGATCTTGTGCACACTGATCTTTGTGGTCCTATGAAAGTTGAAAGTTATTATGGTGATAAATATTTCATATTATTTGTGGATGATTACTCAAGGATGATGTCAGTTATGTTTTTAAAAGAAAAATCAGAAGCTTTTCAAATGTTTAAATGGTACAAGGCAAGAGTTGAAAATGAAATAGGAAGACAACTAAAATGTCTTAAATTAGATAGAGGAGGAGAGTTCACATCTGATGAGTTCAACTTATTCTGCAATGATCATGGTATAAAAAGACAAGTCTCTGCACCAAGAACTCCACAACAAAATGGAATAGCTGAGAGAAGAAACGGATCTATTGTGGATTGTGTCAGAACCCTGATGATTGAAAAAAAGTGCCACAAACATTTTGGAGAGAAGCAATAAGCACAATAGTTTACACCTTGAACCGAGTACAACTGAAAAAAGGTACTTTGAAGACACCATATGAAATCTGGTATGACAAGAAACCTAATGTAAGTTATCTTAAAATCTTTGGAAGTAGATGCTATGTACACAAGGATGATAGAAATGGCAAGTTTGATCAGAAAAGTGAAGAAGGAACATTTCTTGGTTATTCTTCTAGAAGTAAAGCATTTAAATGTCTGATCAAATCATCTAACAAAATAGTAGAAAGTGCAAATGTGAAAATTGATGAATTTGGAAAAAGAAATGATGAAGGAAATTCCAAAGAACTAGAAGATTATGATGAATTTGTCTATGTTCAATCGACAAGTCCTACCAAGAAAACTGTAGAAGGAAATGAAGAGAATATCCAGTTACTGTGTAATGAAGAAGATCATACAGAGCCTACCGAACCTGTATTAGCCAAATATGTCAGAAGACATCATGCACCAAGTTAGATTATAGGAGATAAGGATGATCCAGTGATGACAAGGAACAAATTGAGACAGAACACATGTATGATATTTGAATTTGAACCAAGGATAGTGAAAGAGGCATTTAACAGTGAAGATTGGATAAATGCTATGACAGAAGAGATTGATCAAATCAAGAAGAATGACACATGGACACTAATCCCAAGATCAAAGGATAAAAATGTAATCGGTACAAAATGGATTTTCAGAAACAAGCTGGATGAAAAAGGAGAGGTCATTCGAAATAAAGCAAGACTAGTTTGCAAAGGTTATGCCCAAGAAGAAGGAATTGATTATGGTGAGATTTTTGCACCTGTGGCTAGACTTGAAGGAGTAAGAACATTGTTGGCATATGCTACTTACAAGAATTTCAAGGTATATCAAATGGATGTCAAATCTGCATTTCTGAATGGTATATTAGAAGAAGAAGTTTTTATTGAACAACCTAAAGGATTTGTTGAAGATAAGAATAAAGATCAGGTATGTAAATTGAACAAAGATTTATATGGTCTGAAACAAGCACCTAGAGCATGGTATGAAATATTGCACTCTTATTTAATCAAGATTGGTTTTATAAGAACAAGTGAAAACAACAATATGTACATGAAGAATGATGAAAATGGAATACTGATCTCAGCCATATTTGTTGATGATATTATATTTTGTGGAAATGACTCTCTATGTAAGATCTTTGGAAATGAAATGAGCAAAGAATTTGAGATGTCATTAATCGGTGAGATAAAGTATTTTATAGGTTTATAGATACTGCAAATGAAAGATGAGATTTTCATTACTCAATCCAAGTACATAAAGAAAATCTTGAAGAAATTTGGAATGGAGGATTCAAAACTAGTAAGTACTCCTATGACTACCAATTGTAAACTATCAAAGAATGATGAATCTGCATCTATTGATGAGACACTTTACTGATCCATGATTGGAAAGTTGCAATATGTTGTTCACAGTAGGCCAGACATAGCACATGCAGTAAGTATAGTTGCAAGATTCTCTGCAGATCCTAAGGAGACACACATGACAACAATCAAGAGAATTTTTAGATACTTGAAAGGCACTGAGGATTATGGCTTAGTATATCAGAAATGAAATGATTTTGATTTAAAATTTTATACTGATACTGACTGGGTAGGCAACATTGATGATAGAAAAAGCACAAGTGGAGGAGCTTTCTTTTTAGGAGAAAGACTAGTGAGTTGGCTTAGCAAGAAACAAGGATGTGTTTCACAGTCAACAACAGAAGCTGAATACGTTGATGCAGCATTGAATTGTACCAACATAGCATGGATCAAACAACTGTTGGAAGGAATAAATGAGAAAGTTACCGAGCCAGTAACTATATTCTATGACAATACTAGTGCCATTAACATTTCAAAGAATCCTGTTATGCACTCTAAGACAAAGCACAACTCTATCAAATATCATTATCTTAGAGAAGAAGCTCAAGAGAAGAAAGTGGTGTTGGAGTATGTTAGCACAAAGGAACAAATAGCAAATATCTTCACCAAGCCACTGCCAAGGGACACTTTTGAGTTTCTTAGAAGTAAGTTAGGGGTCCTAACCCTATCTTCTACTCACTGATTAAGTTTGGTGAAATCATCAATTTGATGACTCTACAGAATATATTTTTAGAGTTGATGCTGATTTACACACTTTAGGATGTTTTCTAAAGTTGTACAGGAAACAATACAGGAAATAATATAGGGAACGGGAATTGAAGACATAAATGCTCTGACCGAGACTAAGTTGACACATAACAGTAGGAGATCACTTCATACAGGAAGAAATTATGTTTTAGTTCTTTACTTTTTGGCATTGTTGTCAAAGGGGGAGAAGACTGGAGAAGACTGGAGAAAAGAAGAAAAGAAAGACTGAGAAAAGAGGAGAAGTCTAATGTATGGGGGAGAATTCTGATGACAGAAGGAGAGCATTTCAGCATTTTAGAATCTCACAACAATCTGAATCAATTAGGTCAAATCAATTGGTTTTGCCATCAATGCCAAAGGGGAAGATTGTTGGTATTGTAACAAGCAAGGGGAGATTGTTGGCATTTCAATAAGGATATTGAGAAGGTTGTTGATGATTATGGATATATCTGATTAAGGATGTTTTGCTATCTTAATATTATTATTTTGTCATTGATGTCAAGAAATTGATTTTCTAATTTAGTATGATGTTGCCATATCTTGAAAAGTATGATTTGATGAGTATAAAGATGTCGGTAAAAGACACAGAAAGAATATGATGAATAAGGGGAGGAGTAAGTTATTCAATGGGCAACTATTACCAAGTTAGACAATGATGAGATCATGATGTTTAGACTATTTTGATATCCTACATATGTTATTGATTGAAAGGTTAATACTATACTATGTTACCGAGCAAAGAACCTAGTTAGTAAACCCTAAGGAACCTAGTTGGTAAATCCTAAGGTTATTGCTATCGGTTAATGAAGGTAGAATGTCTACCGAGTGAAGTTTAGTATTTACCGAGTTGCAACTGAGTAATAACAGAATACATTAAATGAGTACATGCATTATTTAATGAAGGAAGATGATGAGCTGGCTATGATTAAATGTTTGGTATGTCGTGAATGAAGTTTGTTAAAGAATCTATGGCAAAGAAAAATCAGCAGGAAGATCTACAGCTCAGATTGAACCGCAATACCCTAGCACAAGTTCCAAGAAATATATGCAAGTTCCAAGGCAGGGTAAAACATTTTCAGATCGAAGGATACATTGAACCTGGTCAAAGTTTGAAGATCTGATGGCTATGATTGATCATGGGAAATGTGATCAAGGAGATTAAGTGGTTAGCTATTGTTTATAAATAAGGAACTGTTGATAAACAATGTATGCGAGAAAGTGTATGCACAGGGATGCTACACAGTGATTACCGAGCATAGAAGCTTGAAGACCTGTTTGAATAATAGAGTATAGAGCCCAACAGATGGACAAGATAAGTCCTAAATTTTATTGAGCAAATAAGAATCTGCTTTAGCATTTTAGATGTGAAGTTGCAGATAGATTTTATTATTGTTATTTTGTGAAGTGATAGAAAATTTCTTAACCGAGTGGACTTAACAGTCTTATTTGTAAAACCCTCTAGCAAGGTGACATTCTAACTGAGTGTTTGAAATCCTTTAACAAGGTCACTTCTAACAAGGTGAAGATCCTAACGGATCTGAGGGAAATCTCTTAACCGGGTCACATCTAGCAATGTGTTTGTAATCTTTAACAGGATTTACTTTTAGCCGAGCAAACTCTAAAAGAGTATATTTCTTAGTGGGTCTGAAATCCCACAGTGGTTTTTCCCTATTTGGGTTTCCACGTTAAATCTGGTGTTATGAGTATTATGATGTTTATATGCTTTTGAGTTTGCATGTTTAGCAGTTTTGGTTATATCACTGAACTATAAGTTACCAAGGTTGAATCTGATTTTTTTATGGATGATTAAGTTTTAATGATTCACCCCCCCCCCCCCTCTCATCTTATTAGCTTGGAATCTATACTTATCTTTAAGTATCAGAACTATCATATCCTTCATCAAGAATTAGTTTTTCCTAGCAATAGGAGGAAGGTATGAATTCTTTTTCTCATTTATTTTGGTCAATGATGTTATTTTTGTTCAAAATATCCTCTTTGATGTAGGTGCCTTTGAGAAAAGATCTCTTTCTCCTTCTCTTCCAAAGGATTGTCTTTACACTTGTTGCAAGATATCTCCTTTACAACTATCCTTTTCTTTCTTCTAAGAGTCCTACCTCTTTAGCTTAGATTTTTGTACATTGTTTCCTAAAGAATATCTTCTTGGTGTTGAAGGTGTGTACCCTTGTTTCTATCTTCTTTCAAACATCAACATACCTTTAGGTTGACATCTTAAGGGGGGACCATACATAACACCCTCTTTGTACTATATTTTTTATTTTGCATGTCATGTATGTTAGGTCCCGGAGACAACTATGAGGGGGGGGGTGAATCAGTTGTCATATATATTCAAACCAAAATTAATTTAACCAAACTTAATGCTTAATACTAGTAAACCAAAATTTATGTCGGTAGACAATTTATCAGTTAATTGCAGTACTGATAAAGATTAATGCATGAAATAGAAAGGCAATAACATCCACAACACATAACACCAATATTTGTACGTGGAAACCCTGTAAGGGGAAAAACCATGGTGGAAAACCTTACCCACAATCAGATGATACTACTATAGATAGTATGTGTGTACAATATGGGGTTTGCACATACAAAAAGGCCAAGCGCCTAGAGCTCACTGCTCAATCATAAAATGAGAGTCACACTGACTACAATTGGATGATTAAATCCAATGATAATGTACTACTTAAATCAACATCTCCATATGTTGGATTCAGTACTAGTTTAGCTCTGATATGCCTTCTTCAAACCTTCCTTCAATCTTGAATGATGTCTACGTGTATGGGTCTGCTGATATTCGCATATACCAAATTACAATCCTTTCCTCAATCACATAATGATCTCATAAATGAGATCTTACATTTATACCATAACCTAAGACCAATTAAGTAGTTCGGCTCTAAAGATATTACAATAAAATCAATTACAAATAAAACAATATCTGATACATGATGTCGGCTCAATGCATTTACATTAACAACAAAATCATCTCCTTGATGTGTTGTGCTGATCTAGAATAGATAAGCCTACTGGTGTATATCCTAGACCTATTTGTCGGTAACAACAAATATGCAAACTCGAATAAACCAATGAACAAATCACCAAGACAAAGTGTCTGAATGATGTCTTCGACATAACCAAGTAGTCTTTAGGTCTTTCCAAGTTTCGATGATCAATATATCCTGTTGGTGAACTAAATACCAGTGACTGTGCATAACTTGCTTGCCGGTGAACATAACCAATTCTTCAAGTGCTAATAGGTATTGATAAGTGTTGACATCAATGACAAAACCATATCAACATATCCAAAATACCAACAATCTCCCCCTTCGGCATTGATGGTAACACAAGATGGAAAAACCATCAAAGTGCTAAAACAAAAATGCTAAAAATAAAAAATCAACAATCTCCCAAAGAGGTCATAACCAGAAATCAAAATATTTCTTTCCAAAGCAACATTCTCTCCCCCTAGGTATAATATGTGTTTTCCAAGTGCTTTTGAATTGTTTTTCCATATCAATCTCTCCCCCTTTGACATAAAATGCCAAAGCAATACAAAAACTAGATTCAAATACAAAATACAAACTCATTACAAAAATACCAATTACTCCCCCTAAGAAGTAGCTCTCCTCATCAAAGCCAAAATAAAGATTTCTCTGTTAATTTTGTCAGTTGATGATAAACGTCAACTGTCTAAGTCTCTATTAGTGGGGGTATGACCCCAAGCTGATCTTTGAGATATTCAAAAGTCTCCTTAGGCAAAGGCTTAGTAAAGATATCTACAATCTTCTCTTTACTATTCACATAAACTAATTTCACTTCTTTTGCTTCAACATTCTCTTTCAAAAAATTCAATTTGATAGAAACATGTTTAGTTTTAGAATGTAGTATCGGATTCTTAGATATATCAATGTTAGGTCTGTTGAAATATGGCGACTGATCAGCAAAGTACTGTACACTCAGCACGTATCCTTGCTGGGGTCTGGGGCCAGACCGGGCCCCGGGTAGGGGTTCGGGGGTGGCAGCCCTTGAGAAATTTTTTTTTGCCATTTTTTGTTGATGAAAACTGACATTGTAATAAAACCCTAAAAAAGGCCAACTTTGTTTGTTGCCCTAAAAACGCATGTTATAAGTGGCTGGGATGCTTAAGGCATTGTAAGGTTGATGTACTATTTTTGCTGGATAATAAGAAAGATTAGAGGGTTGTGTATGGTGGACGTAACCCATTCTGGGTGAACCACATTAAATCTCTGTGTTATCTGTGTCCTGTTTTATTTCTTTATCTTTTGTATTTAAATTTGCATATAATTGTTATTTCATATTTGCTTCAGATCTGCTTGAAACCCTAACAATTGGTATCAGAGCGAGGTTTTCTGTAAATTGGCAGGACTTTCAGATTTGAGTGGAGCAATGGAGGATTCCAAATTCAAGGTCAAAAATTTTAACGGCCAGAATTATCAGTTATGGAAAATGCAAATGGAGGATTACCTGTATCAAAAAGATTTGTGGCGGCTATTGGAAGGAAAGGCAAAGAAACCGACCACAATATCAGATGAAGAGTGGGACATTTTAGATAGAAAGGCACTGGGATCCATTCGATTGTGCCTTGTGTCGTCTGTAGCATTCAATATAACAGAAGCAAAAATGACTGTAGATTTGATGGCAACATTGGCTAAGCTGTATGAGAAACCCTCGGCTTCGAATAAGGTATTTCTTATGAAGCATTTGTTTAATTTGAAAATGAGTGAGGGAGGATCTGTAGCAGAGCACTTAAATGAATTTAATACAATTACCAGTCAACTGTCTTCGGTAAAAATTACCTTTGCAGAAGAGGTTAGGGCTCTCTTGATTTTATGTTCTTTGCCAGAAAGCTGGAATAGCTTGGTTATTGCTGTAAGTAACTCTGTCTCTGGTAAAAATACTTTGGTATTTGATGATATTGTTGGTGTTATCCTAAGCGAGGAAATGCGAAGGAAAAGAATAGGTGAGACTCCAACATCATCGGGTAGTTTTTTGAATGTGGAGAACAGAGGAAGATCAAAGGAAAGAGGAAAAGGCCTTGGGAATGAGAAGTCATGAGGGAAGTCAAAGAAAGGATGCTCTCAATCTAGAGGAAAGAAAGATTGCTGGTACTGCGGAAAGCCTGGTCATCTAAAGAAAGACTATTGGTCTCGGAAAAACAAAGAAGGAGACAAAAATGAAAATGACAGTAAGGAAGCTAATATTGCAAGTAATACTTTACAAGATGCTTTAATCTTATGTTTGGATAATGTTAATGATTCCTGGGTAATAGATTCTGGGGCTTCATTTCATGCTACACCCCATAGAAAATATTTTCTAGATTATGTTCAAGGTGATTTTGGATAGGTATATTTGGGTGATGATGAGCCCTGTCAAATTGTTGGAAAAGGAAAGATAAAGATCAAGTTGCAGAATAGTAATGACTGGTTTCTACAGGAGGTAAGACATGTTCCTAATTTAAGAAGAAATTTAATTTCTGCAGGGCAACTAGGTAGTGAAGGTTGCATAGTTACCTTCTCAGACAGTATGTGGAAGGTCACTAAAGGATCATTAGTAGTAGCTAAAGGTGTGAAGGTAGGCACATTATATCTGTGTACTGGTAACACTTACTCTACCTTAGCTGCTACAGATAAAGTTACTGCAGGGACAACAACAATAAATGTTTCAAGAACAGATTCGATAATGTGGCACCATAGGCTTGGGCACATGAGTGAGAAAGGGATGAAAATCCTTCACTCCAAAAATCTATTGCCAGGACTAAAGAAGATTGATTTAGAGTTCTGTGAAAACTGTGTTTATGGTAAATAGAAAAGAGTCAGATTTCTCAAGGTTGGGAAAGAGAAGAAGAGTGAGAAGTTAGAGCTTGTATATTCAGATGTATGGGGACCACCTCAGGTATCATCTCTTGGTGGCTCTTGTTATTATGTTATTTTTATTGATGACTCAACCAGAAAAACATGGGTATATTTCCTAAAAGAAAAATCAGATATTTTTGAAACTTTTAAGAAATGGAAAGCTTTGGTTGAGAATGAGACAGGAAAAAAGTTGAAGTGCCTCAGATCAGATAATGGAGGTGAGTATTGCAGCAAAGCATTTGAAGATTACTGTTCCTTAAATGAGATTCGAAAGAAGAAGACAGTTCCAGGAACTCCATAGGAAAATGGTGTGTCAAAGAGAATTAATAGGACCATCATGGAACGTGCGAGGAGCATGAGATTGCATGCTGGATTGCCCTTACATTTTTGGACAGATGCTGTACATACTGCTATCTATTTGATAAATAGAGGACCTTCAACCCCTTTGGATGGCAGTATTCCAGAGGAGACATGGACTGGTAAAAAGGTAAATTATTCTTTTCTAAAAACTTTTGGTTGCGAAGCTTTTGTCCATGTTGATAAAGAAAATAGAACCAAGCTTGATGCTAAATCTCAGAAATGTACCTTCATTGGATATGGGATAGATGAATATGGCTATCGGTTATGGGATTTTGAAAATAAGAAAATAATTAGAAGTAGAGATGTTATATTCAATGATAAGGTTATGTATAAAGAACAGATGTAGGAAAAGAAGCATGAACAGGACAAACAAGAATATGTGGTGCTGGATGAGATTCCTGAAAATGAAATGCCAGAGGTACCTGATGCTCAACAACAACAGATTGTCCCACAAACTCCTACAAGTGTTAGACATTCTATGAGGACAAGTAGACCCCCTGAAAGATTTTCTCCTTCTTTGTATTCTATTTTATTAACGGATTCTGGTGAACCAGAAGAATATGAAGAAGCAATGCAGGTGGATGCCAAACAACAGTGGCAGCTAGGCATGAAAGAGGAGATGGACTCCTTGATGAAAAATAAGACTTGGGACTTAGTCCCTTTACCTGCAGAAAAAAGAGCCTTGCCTAACAAATGGGTTTATCGGCTGAAGGAGGAGGAAGGAGGTCAGAAAAGATATAAGGCTAGACTTGTGGTAAAATGTTTTGCACAGAAAAAGGGTATAGATTATGATGAAATATTTTCTCCAGTTGTAAAAATGACTTCAATTAGAACTGTACTTAGTCTTGTAGCTACAGATGATTTACATCTTGAACAATTAGATGTCAAAACAACTTTTCTCCATGGAGATTTGGAGGAGGAAATTTACATGTTGCAACCACAGGGATATGAGGTCAAAGGTAAGGAGAACTTGGTGTGCAGGTTGAAGAAAAGACTGTATGGCCTAAAGCAAGCACCCCGACAATGGTATTTAAAATTTGATAGTTTCATGGCTGAACACGGTTATCATAGATGTCATTCTGATCATTGTGTATATTTTAAGAGATTTGATAATGGCAGTTATATTATCCTGTTGCTTTATGTTGATGACATGATTGTTGCTGGGTCTAACATGCAACATATAAATGATCTTAAATAGAAATTAGCCAGGTCATTTGCTATGAAGGATTTGGGTGCAGCTAAGCAAATTCTCGGTATGAGGATTACACGGGACAGGAAAAATAGAAGCTTGAATTTGTCCCAAAGTGAGTATATAATGAAGGTGTTGAAAAGATTTAACATGCAGGATGCAAAAGCAGTTAGTACACCTTTGGCTAGTCATTTCAAATTGACTAAGGAGATGTGCCCAAAGGCACAAGAAGAGGTTAATAAAATGTCTAACATCTCATATTCATCAGCTGTTGGCAGTCTGATGTATGCAATGGTATGCACAAGGCCAGATATTGCACATGTAGTGGGAGTTGTGAGCAGGTTTATGAGTAATCCAGGTATGGAACATTGGAATGCTGTGAAATGGATTCTTCGGTATTTGAAAGGAACTACTACGAAGGCATTATGTTTCAAAGGATCTAATGCTACTATAAGTGGATTTGTTGACTCTGATTTGGCAGGTGATATTGATTCACGGAGGAGTACTACAGGGTATGTTTTTACTATAGGGGGAACTGCAGTCAGTTGGATTTCTAGGTTGCAAAAGGTTGTTGCACTTTCAACCACTGAAGCTGAGTATGTTGCTGCTACAGAAGCCAGCAAAGAGATGATTTGGTTGCAATTTTTTCTGAAGGAATTG
Organism: Cryptomeria japonica; assembly: GCF_030272615.1. Classification (NCBI taxonomy): domain Eukaryota; kingdom Viridiplantae; phylum Streptophyta; class Pinopsida; order Cupressales; family Cupressaceae; genus Cryptomeria; species Cryptomeria japonica. The sequence continues at coordinate 398,247,588 of NC_081410.1, forward strand.
GGTCAGACACAAGAGGATAGCCCATTGTATACTGATAGCCAGAGTGCCATTCATCTTGCGAAGAACTCTGCTTTTCATTCAAGGACAAAGCACATTCAGCTCAGGTACCACTTCATCCAGACTATTTTGGAGGAGGGTCAGTTATGGTTTGAGAAGATTCACACGAGTGAGAATCCTGCCGATATGTTCACAAAGGCAGTTCCATAGGAGAAGCTGATTTCTTCATCAGTTTCTATTGGTCTTCTTGATTGATAATTGTGGAGTTTATACCAGTCAAGTCCTAGTGTTTTATCCAGTGGATGTTTCATGTACAGTGGTGTCGTGTAGTATCAGTCTCCAAGTGGGAGATTGTTCGGTGTGGAGCCTGATCAGTCTCCAAGTGGGAGATTGTTGAAATATGGTGACTGATCAGCAAAGTACTATACACTCAACACATATCCTTGCCGGGGTTCGGGGGTGGCAGCCCTCGAGAAAATTTTTTTGCCATTTTTTGTTGATGAAAACCAACATTGTAATAAAACCCTAAAAAAGGCCGACTTTGTTTGTTGCCCTAAAAACGCATGTTATAAGCGGCTGGGATGCTTAAGGCATTGTAAGGTTGATGTACTATTTTTGCTAGATAATAAGAAAGATTGGACGGCTGTGTATGGTGGACGTAACCCATTCTGGGTGAACCACGTTAAATCTCTGTGTTATCTGTGTCCTATTTTATTTTTTTATCTTTTGTATTTAAATTTGCATATAATTGTTAGTTCATATTTGCTTCAGATCTGCTTGAAACCCTAACAAGGTCCCGAAGACAATTGAGAGGGGGGGTGAATCAGTTGTCAAGTAAATTCAAACCAAAAACAATTTAACCAACCTTAATGCTTAATATCGGTAAACAAAACTTTATGCCAGTAGATAGTTTATCAGTTAATTACATTACTGGTAAAGATTAATGCATGAAACAAAAAGATAATAACATCCACAACACATAGCACCAATATTTGTACGTGGCAACCCTGTAAGGGGAAAAACCACGGTGGGAAAACTTACCCACAATCAGATGATACAACTGCAAATAGTTTGTGTATACAAATGGGGTTTGCACATGCAGAAAGGCCAAGCACCTAGAGCTCACTAGTCAAACACAAATAGGAGTCACACTGACTACAATTGGATGGTTAAATCCAATAAGAATGTACTGGTCAAAATAGCATCTTCATATGCTGGATTCAGTACCGGTGTAGTTCTGATTGTCTTTACAAATACCTTGCTTCACCTACAAATGATGTCTGTGTGTATAGCTCTTCTTATTCTCACATATACCTTCTTATAATTCCTTATCGTTATTGCCTATCGATCTTACATATATACCATAACTTAAAACCAATTTTAGTAGGTTGGCTCTAAAAGATATTACAAGTAAATAAATAACCGATGCAATATCTGATTGAACATGTCATCTTAATGCATTTACAATAACAACAAAATCATCTCCAAAGCGTGTCGTGCTGATCTAGAGTAGATAAGCCTACCGGTGCATAACCTGGACCTTTTTGCCAGTAACAACAAATATGCAAATATGAATATGCCAATGAACAAAATCTCCAAAACAAAGTGTCCAAATGATGTCTTCGACATAACCAGGTGTTTTCCATATCATTCCAAGTGTCGGTGAACATTATATCCTACCAGTGTACCAGATATCGGTGACTGTGCATAAGTCACTTGCTTGTCGATGAACATTGCTGATCCTCGAAAGTGTCAGAGTTGATAAGTGTTGATAGGTGTTGACATCAATGACAAAAACATACCAAAATACCAAAAATCTCCCCCTTTGGCATTGATGGCAACACAAGATGGAAAAACCATCAAACTGCCAAAACAGAAATGCCAAATACCAAAAACCAACATCTCCCAAAAGAGATCATGACCAAAAATCAAAATTCAGATACAGAGAGTAATCAATCATCTCAGAGTATCAATCTCTCCCTTAATGAATAATCTCTCCCCAAAAGATAATGTGTTTTTCCATAGATATCTCTCCCCCTTTGATATCAAATGCCAAAGCCAATACAAAACGAGATGTAAATACAAAATATCAACCAATTCAGGATGCCAACTACTCCCCCTGAGAAGTAGCTCTCCTCATCAAAGCCGGAGTAAAAGATTTCTCTGTTAATTTTGTCGGTTGATGACAATCATCAACTATCTAAGTCTCTACCAATGAGGGTATGACCCCAAGCTGATCTCTAAGATATTCAAAGGTCTCTTTAGGCAGAGGTTTAGTGAAAATATCTGCAATCTGCTCTTTAGTATTCACATAAACCAATTTTACCTCTTTTGCTTCAACATTCTCTTTCAGAAAATTCAGTTTGATAGAAACATGTTTGGTTTTAGAATGTAATACCGGATTCTTAGATATATCAATTGTTGTAGTGTTATCACAATAGATAGTTATAGGTTCCTTGCATTTTACCTTTATGTCCTTCAACATTTGTTTAAGCCATAATACATGTGTACAGTTAGTTGTTAATGCAACATATTCTGATTCTGCTGTTGATAAAGATGTGCAATTTTGTTTCTTACTCAACCAAGAAATTAATCTGCTTCCAAGAAAAAATGCTTTGCCGGTGGTGCTTTTCTGTCATCCACATCTCTTGCCCAATTTGCATCGGTGTATGCACATAATTCAAAGTTTTCATCTCTATGATACCATAAGCCAAGCTTTGTAGTACCTTGTAAGTACCAGAATATCCTTTTTACTGCTGATTCATGATTTTCTCTAGGATTACTCTGAAATATTGAAACAATACATACTGCATTCATAATATCAGGTCTTGTCTTGTTTGTGTCCATGAAATTTGCAATCCTAAAAATAATTTTATCTCTCCAATCATAGACATTTCAAATCCATGTTGCATTTCAATAGAAAAGTCTTTACATAATTCATCTTCTCCTCCAAAGATTATATCATCAACAAAAACTTCTATAATCAAGATGTCATCATTAGTTACTTTATAGTATAAGTTGTTGTCAGCATTACCTTTAGAAAATCCAATCTTCAAAAGATACTTATCCAATCTTCAAAAGATACTTATCCAATCTAGCATACCAAGCTCTTGGAGCTTGCTTCAACCCATACAAAGCTTTTCTTAACCTACAAACCATATCTTCGTTATCTGTCAAAGAAAATCCATCAGGTTGCTCAATGTAAACTTCTTTTTCAAGATCTCCATTCAAAAATGCACATTTAATATCCATTTGATATACTTTGTAGCTCTTGTGTGCTGCAAAGGCTAAGAATAATCTGACTACCTCAATTCTAGCTACCGGTGCAAAGGTTTCATTATAATCAATTCCTTCTTTCTGAGAGTATCCCTTACACACTAGTCTTGCTTTATTCCTGATTACCTTACCATCTTCATTGAGTTTGTTTTGGAATACCCATTTTGTTCCAATCACATTTTTGTCTTTAGGCCGGGGAACTAATGTCCATGTGTTATTTTTCTCAATTTGTTCTAGTTCCTCTTCCATAGCTTTAATCCAATGTTTATCTTCACATGCCTCATTAATTGATGATGGTTCAATTTGAGAAATAAGACATACCTCTTCATTTGCTAGTCTTCCTCTTGCCACAACTCCTTGATATTTGTTCCCAATTATCTAATTTTCCAAGTGATTCAGTCTTTCATACCAGGGTGTCTTTGTTTGTTGTTGTTCCTCAGTCATTGTGCAATTTTCAGATGATACCGGTGTAACTGGATCTTCATTATGTACCAGTTGATTCACTGTAGGTTCATTTGCTAGTATTTCTGTTGCCGGTTGAGAGTCTATATACCTTGAAGTTCCTCTAAATTTTTCATCAATCTTCACATTTGTACTCTCAACAATTTTCTGCAATCTCTTGTTAAAACATCTATATGCCTTTCTCTTAGATGAATAACCAAGAAATATTCCTTCATAACTTCTAGGATCAAATTTTCCAATATACTCATATCTTCTAATATAGCATTTACTTCCAAATATTCTGAAATATTTAAGTAGGAGTAATACCAAACCATAGTTCATGAGGGGTCTTACCAGTTTCTCCTTTGATGTGAACTTTGTTGAATGTGTAGACTGTTGTGCTTACTGCCTCTCTCCAATATACATGTGGTAGATTTGCTTCAGATAACATTCTTCTGGCTGCATCCAAGATAGTTCTATTTTTCCTTTCTACAACCCCATTCTACTGTGGTGTCCGGGGTGCTGATAACTATCTTCTGATTCCATTCACTTCACAAAATGCATTAAATTCCTTAGATGTGAATTCTCCTCGTTGATCTGATCTCAGACATTTGATTTTCTTATCGGTTTCATTCTCTACCATTGCTTTGAATAGTTTGAAAATTCGAAGTGCTTCTAATTTTTCTCTAAGAAAAGTAACCCAAAACATTCTAGAATAGTCATCAATGATTAGCATGAAATATCTATCACCTTGTAAGATTTTAGTTCTAGCTGGACCACATAAATCAGTATGAATTAAGTCAAGAACATTATTTGATTTTTCTGGAATACTTTTAAAGATTCTCTAACTTGTTTTCCAAACTGACATTCCTTACATACTGGATTATGAGGTTTGACAATCTTAGGTAAATCTCTAACTGCCTTAGTAGTACTGATTTTTACCATGCAATCAAAATTTACATGACAGAGTCTCTTATGCCATAGCCAACTTTCATCAATATGTGCAATCAAGCATGTCTTTTCACTGTTATTTAAATGAAAGATATCACCTCTAGTTTGATTATCAGTTGCAATTTCCAAACCATTCATAATTTTGCATTTACTATTCTTGAATTGTAACTGATATCCTTTTTCAACTAATTGACCAACACTCAAAAGATTATGCATTAAACATTCAACATAGTAAACATTGTCGGTATTATGCTTACCATCAAGAGATATAGTATCTTTTCCTTTGATCAAACATGCTTTATCATCTCCAAATCTTACTAGACCTCCATTGTCTGGCGGATCTTCATCAGTGACTCCTTCATCAGTAAGATAGCAAGATTTATCTTTATTCTTCTTGAATCTGTATCTCTGATATTTAGGGTTAGGCTTGTATGTTCTTCTAGCTTCTTCTCTTAGTCTAGCATGTCTATCAGCACATCTTGAAGCCATATGATCAATCTTATTACAGTTAAAACATTTAAAGTGTGCTTTACCTTCATACTTACTTCCAACTAGACCTTTAGGCATTTTCCTTGCAAATAGTGATAACTCAATGATGAACGAATAGTACCAAACCGGTACTGAGAGGCGGGGGGTGAATCAGTATAGACAAAAACACATTCCTAAAATCAGTTTGTCAGTAGACACTGTGCTTTGGCAAACAAATAGTAACACCGATCTTAAATAGAGTACAACCAGCAAAACCTAGAATAACTGAGACAAGCATAAACCGATTGACACTTATCTTTTCATACAATATAATACTTCATTTCCATTTCACCCTAGTGCATGAATAGGTAATCTATCATCAAAAATATATAAACAGCTAGATCAACATGATTTACCTTCAGACACAAATCACTTAAATCATTACATGAATAACACCACACATGACACACATATTTTTCATGTGGAAACCCAACTGGGAAAAACCATGGTGGGGATGAATACCCACAAGCTATTTTTGAACTCTTTAGAAGTCTGCTCTGTTAGGAGCCTTGTCTGGTTAAACAATGATACAATAGGTTCTACTAGGAACCGATCCTGTTAGGGATCACTCGGTTAAGGGATGGCTAGAATACCCGGTTAAGGGTTAAACCCTATTAAAGGTTACCTTGTTAGAGGATTTCAAGAACTCAATGGCTTTGAGCCACCCTGTCAAAGGATTTACAGTAAGCTAGTTAAAGCTACCCTGTTAAGGGATTTCCCAATTGTTGAAGTGGCTAGAGATCAAGAGGTATTACAATGATCTGGTAACAACACTCAATGCCTATGCAGATCCGCTTTAGCTCCTTTTCACCTTCTGCACTTACACTCTACAGGTATCACTTCTCTCCTCTGGTCTGGCAAGAATTACATATCTCTTCACTTGGATACACACACAACTTTTGCCAACAACCTTAGAAAGAAACACAACATCGACCTTATAGGAAACATATAGGTCGATAGCATAAACCCTCAACCCTAAACTTGTTAGGTTAAGCAATTCAAACGGTTCAATCCTGACCGTTGAGCACATTGCATTAAATGCAACAGTCTTGAACCGATCTGAAGAAATTCTCCATCGTTCTATTTCCACTGCTTTCATGGCGGTTGATAACCCATCGCGAATTTTTACCATTTACAAACTTCACACATTCCCGAGGTAGATAGGAACAATCTCCTTCATGCAAGATCCTTCATGCGCACAAGGCTGATGTGGCAACACGATCTGTTCTTTGTTACAATGCTAACTCATCACACAAAGTCACCAGTTGAGTCACACAGGCTTGAAGCACTTCAACCGGAAACCCTGAAGTTGAGACTACCAACCGATAGTCATACAAAGCTTCCATGTACCAGTTCACCTTGAACAAACACACTGCTTCACTTTGGCACATATACCAGTTCATAATGTTATACCAGTTCTCACATATATCTATTCTTGGTAACATACTAGTTCTCACATATACCAGTTCTCTATTCTTTAGCATATTGACATCAATGACAACATACAATGTCATCATGTTCTCATACTGGTTCACATAATTATAAAAATCTCCCCCTTTAGCATTGATGGCAATATACAAAGATATCTCTCCGCTTCACATATTCTCCCCCTTTGGCATTGATGGCAATATACAAAGATATCTCTCCACTTCACATCTTCTCCCCCAATTTCTGCAGATATCTTCTCCGCTTCACTTCTTCTCCCCCTTTGACAACAATGCCAAAGTGGAGGTACAAGCTTCCCTGTTCCATTATGCTACTCCCCCTGAGGAGTATCATCCTTCAACACATCAATCCTGAAAAAAAAATTGACTATGCAATACCTGACTGATGTGGAGCATATACCTTTAGTTCACCTCCTGAAGGGGTAACACCCCTAATTCACCTCTTAAGTACATAAATGTAGCCTTTGGGAGAGGCTTGGTGAATATGTCTACTAGCTACTTCTTACTGAAAACATGTTCCAGTGTAATCTCTTTGTTCTGAACCTTTTCCCTCAAGAAATGATATTTAAGCTCAAAGTGCTTGGTTCTAGAATGTAAAACCGGATTCTTGGAGATGTTAATTGAACTACTATTGTCACAAAATATACTTACCGGTTCAGATACAGGAACTTTGAAGCCATTTAATACATGCTTCATCCAAATTGTCTGAGTGCAGTTCATGAAAGCTGCAACATACTCTTCTTTCGCTATAGACTGCGAGATACAACTATGCTTCTTACTCATCCATGAGACTAGTCTACCACCAAGAAAGAATGCACCACCAGTTGTGCTCTTCCAGTCATCCACATTACCTACCCAATCAGCATCTGTGAATACTTTCAAGTTGAAATCCTTGCTATATGGATACCACAATCAATAATCAATAGTTCCCTTTAGATACCTAAGAATCCGCTTGACTGCAACCAAGTGGGATTCTCTTGGAGTTTTCTGGAACCTTGTAGTAATGCCAACTGCATGTGCAATATCTAGTCTACTATGCACTACATAATGCAATTTACCAATCATTGATCGGTATTCCTTCTTATTAACCAATGTTGAGTCATCCTCTTTGGATAGTTTACAACCGATGACCATCGGTGTACCAACCGGTTTTCTATCTTCCATGCTAAAGGTCTTCAACACCTCTTTGACATACTTGGACTGAGTGATAAAGATTCCATCTTTCATCTGTTGAATCTGCAGTCCAATGAAGAATTTAATCTCCCCTATGAGTGACATCTCAAACTTTTTCTTCATCTCATCTGCAAACTCATGAATCATCTTGTCATCTCCACCAAAGATAATGTCATCAACAAATACCTCATAGAACAGGATCTGATCTCCTTAAAATTTCAAGTAGATATTGCTATCTTTGCTTGTTCTCTCAAATCCAATCTTCACAAGATGGGAGTGCAGGCAATCATACCATGCTCTAGGTGCCTGCTTTAGACCATATAAGGCTTTATGTAGCCTACACACCATGTCATTGTCTTTAGATAGGGAAAATCCATCTGGTTGCTCTATATACACCTCCTCTTCAAGTACACCATTTAGGAATGCAGATTTTACATCCATTTGATATACTTTGAATCCTTTAAAAGCTACATATGCAAGAAGCATACGGACTCCTTCCAATCTGGCTATAGGAGCAAAGGTTTCTCCATAGTCTTCTCCTTCTTCTTGCGCATATCCTTTACACACCAGTCTAGCTTTGTTTCTAATCACTGTGCCATCCTCATTCAGCTTATTTCTGAAAACCCATTTGGTACCGATGACATTTTTATGCTCTGGTCTTGGTACCAAAGACCATGTACCATTTCTCTCTATTTGGTCAAGTTCCTCTTCCATTGCCTTGATCCAGTCTTCATCTTTGTGTGCCTCTTTGAATGATTTAGGTTCAAATTCAGAGATCATACATGAGTTTTCTCTGACCTTTCTTCTTTTAAGGATTCCTACATCCTTATCTCCTATGATCTTCTTAGGATCATGATTCAGCTTGACATACCGAGGAATGGTCTTAACAGATTCCTCTTGCTTTTCTTCTTCAACCTCATCTCCATCAGTATCAACATCTACATCTACCGGTGTAGGAACACTGTTACTGGTACTTGGTTGATGAGCAACTGGTTCCCAGAAGGTTACAACTAGTTCATTTATTGCTTACTCACTGTTGGTTTCCTCAATTTTCTCAAAGGTTTCATCAACTCTCACATTGATGCTTTCCTTTATTCTCTGAGTCCTATTATTGAAACACTTGAGAGCTTTGCTTTTGGTGGAATACCTTAGGAATATTCCCTCATCACATTTCGCATCAAATTTTCTCTAGTGTTCGCTCCTCTTGATGTAACATTTGCTACCAAACACTATAAAGTAGCTAACCATAGGTGTCTTACCGGTCCAATACTCATAAGGAGTTTTATCCTTACCTTTCTTGATGAGTACCTAGTTCATTGTGTAGACTATAGTGCTCACCGCTTCTCTCCAAAAGGTGTGAGCAACCTTTCCTTGAATCAGCATTGTTTTTGCTACTTCAACCACAGTCTAGTTATTCCTCTCTGCTAGGCCATTCTACTGTGGAGTCTGGGGGGCAGACAGTTGCCTCTTGATGCCATGTTCTTCACAGTACTTCTTGTATTCACCAGAAGTGAATTCTTTTTATCGCAGTAGTTCTAAGGCACTTGATCCTTTTATCGCTTTCCTTCTCCAATAATGCTCTAAAAGCTTTGAACTTTCCAAAAGCTTCAGACTTATCTTTCAAGAATGTGACCCACATCATTCTTGAGTAGTTATCAGTGAGAATCATGAAGTACCTATCACCCTGCACACTCCTAGTTTTCATAAGACCACACAAATCAGTATGCACAAGATCAAGTAAATTGTCAGCAGTGAAAGGTTTACCTTTAAAGGTTGAGGAAGACATTTTCCTAGTTGACACTCTCTGCACAAGGTATTTTCCGGTTTGCTCAGCACTGGCAACCCTCTAATTGCCTTGATCTTCCTGGCCTTCACAATGTTATCAAAGTTTACATGGTAGAGTCTCCTATGCCATATCCAATTGTCATCGAACTTGGCCATAAGACATCTACTGATATTTGCATTCAGCCAAAATAGGTTACCTTTGGTCTGCATGCCGGTGGCCACCAATTCACCATTCTTGAATTCTAGAGTGAGACCACTATCATTCAGCTGAGCGACACTCAGAAGGTTGTGTCTGAGACCATCAACCCAATACACATTGTCAGCACTACTCTTTCCATTCAGAGAGATGGACCCTCTACTTTTGACCATACATGGTGGATCATTACCAAAGTGAACCACACAACCATCATACTCTTCCAAGGATAGAAACTTGCTCTGGTCACCAATCATATGGTGAGAACATCCACTATCAATAATCCACTCATTGGAATTATCAAAGCAGGAGACAAGATCCTTCTTGTCTGAAACATCTTCCTTGACAGCAACAAACACAATATCTTCATTTTCTTCATCTTCTGATTCCTCATCTATGACACCTTCATCAACTGCCACAAAACAGTTTCTCTGGTTTCCTCCTTTGAATTTCTTGAACCTTTCTGGTTTGTCCTTGTTGTTACCATTAAGACAGTTTACAACAATATATCCTATCTGGTTACAAGAAAAGCATTTCAAAGGGAGCTTACTTCTATATTTACCGGTTCCTTTAGGAAGTTTCCTAGCAAGAAGAGCTTCAAATTCCATTAGAATCTCCTCATCATCCATTTCTCTGCTCTATCTTGGTTCACCACTGGTGCTTGCTTCTTTTCCTTTTCTAGATGGTACAACAGAAGCTTTAAAAGCTGATTCAGTCTTTTGAACACTGCCATCTAAACTATTTAGCTCATAGGTTGTCAACTTTACAATGATGGAGTCTAGGGATACCTTAGTCTTATCTATTGATCTTAACTCCTGAATAGCAGCAACCCTTATTGCATAGACCGATAATAAGGATCTCAGAACTTTGCTTACCATAGTGGAATCTTCCATTTTACCACCTGCACTCTTGATATCTCCAACAACAGTTTGATTCTTATTCCATACTATTGAATGGTCTCACCTTCAACCATCTGCATGTCTTCAAACTTCCTTCTAAGGCTTTCTTCCTTAGTTTGTTTTACATGCTCATCACCGCCATAGATATTTTCAAGAGTATCCCATACTTCTTTGAGATTTACTTTATCTTGGACATCAATAAACTCAATGTCAGATAAACTACTAATTAGGGCTTCCATGACTTGCCCATTCTCTTGCATCTCTCTCTTTTGGTCATCCATGAGAGTACCGGTAGGGGCAACATAAGCATTCTCAACATAGCTCTAGTGTTGATCACCCATGCTTCTGATGTATATCTTCATTTTGTCTTTCCATATATTGAAATTATCTTTGTTGAACTTTGGACCTTCCCTCTTCATCATTAGATTGGGATCTTTTCCTCAAGCGGTTAAGCTTATAACACAGAGGACCTGGAGAAGGCTCTAATACCAATTGATAACTCAATGATGAATGGATAGTACCAAACTGGTACTTAGAGGGGAGGGTAAATCAGTACAGACAAAAATACATTCCTAAAACTGGTTTGTCAGCAGACATTATGCTTTGGTAGACAAACAGTAACACCAGTCTTAAATAAAGTACAACCGGCAAAACCCAAAATAACTGAGACAAGCATAAACCAGTTGACACTTATCTTTTCATACAATCTAATACTTCATTTCCATTTCAGCCTACTGCATGAACAGGTAATCTATAATCAAAAATATATAAACAGCTAGATCAACATGATTTACCTTAAGACACAAATCACTTAAACCATCACATAAATAACACCACACATGACACATAGATTTTTCACGTGGAAACCCAACTGGGAAAAACCACGGTGGGGATGAATACCCACAAGCTGTTTTTGAACTCTTTAGAAGTTTGCTCTATTAAGAGCCTTGTCCAGTTAAAGACTGATACAATAGGTTCTGTTAGGAACCGATCCTGTTAGGGATCACCTGGTTAAGGGATGGCTAGAATACCTGGTTAAGGGTTAAACCCTATTAAAGGTTACCTTGTTAGAGGATTTCAAGAACTCAATGGTTTTGAGTCACCCTGTCAAAGGATTTATAGTAAGCCGATTAAAGCTACCCTATTAAGGGATTTCCCAACTATTGAAGTGGTTAGAGATCATCAGGTATTACAATGATCTGGTAACAACACTCAATGTCAATGCAGATCCTCTTTAGCTCCTCTTCACCTTCTGCACTTACACTCTGCAGGTATCACTTCTCTCCTCTGGTCTGGCAAGAATTACATATCTCTTCACTTGGATACACACACACAACTTTTGCCAACAACCTCAGAAAGAAACACAACATCAACCTTATAGGAAATAGATAGGTCGGTAGCATAAACCCTAAACCCTAAACCTGTTAGGTTAACCAATTCAAATGGTTCAATCATGACCGTTGAGCACATTGTATTAAATGCAACAGTCTTGAACCGATCTAAAGACATTCTCCATCATTTGTTTTCCATCGCTTTCATGGTGGCTGATAACCCATCACGCATTTTCACCATTTACAGACTTCGCACATTCTCAAGGTAGATAGGAACAATCTCCTTCATGCAAGATCCTTCACACGCATAAGGTTGACGTGGCAACACAATCTGTTCTTCGTTACAATGCTAACTCATCATACAAAGTCATCGGTTGAGTCACATAGGCTTGAAGCACTTCAAATGGAAACCTTGAAGTTGAGACTACCAACCGATAGTCATACAAAGCTTCCATTTACTGGTTCCCATTTCAACATGCCGGTTCACGTTGAACAAACACACCACTTCACCTTGGCACATATACCGATTCACAATGTTATACCGGTTCTCACATATACCAATTCTTGGTAACATATGGTTCTCACATATACTGGTTCTCTCTTCTTCAACATATTGACATCAATGACAACATACAATGTCATCATGTCCTCATACCGATTCACATAATGCCAACAAATAGTGCTTCAAGTTCTTCAAGTTCTTCATTTTCTCTCCTCCTTTCCTCAATTTCTCTTGCATAAAAGGCTTTGCAATCAGATTTGTCAAATGATGGTGCAAATGGTGTTGATTCCTTAAAAGCTAAATCTATCTCTATAGTAGCAATAGGACCAAAATCCTCAATTTCAAAAGATGAAAGTTTTCCAATCAATGTGTCCCTAGTTACTAATGTATTAGGCATTGTTCTTAACTCATATATAGTAGTAACTTTCATTTTATATGTCAGTGGCAATCCTCTTAAAACTTTTGAAACAATTTCATCTTCACTTAAGGTTCCTCCACAACATTTAATACCCAAAACAATTTCATTTACTCTTTTTATAAAAGCATAAATCCTTTCATCTTCTTCCATTTTCAGATTTTCATACCTGACCCAGAAGCTTTCAAGTTTTGCAATTTTGACTGTGGAATCTCCTTCATTCAATGTTTCTAGATGATCCCAAATAGCTTTAGCAGTAGACCTATTTGATAATCCCATGATTTGTTGATCTATTAATGCGCTCAAAAGTGCTTCTCTTGCTTTGCAATCATTTTCCTCATCTTTAGCCAAGTTTGGTGGATTAGGTTGACTGGTTGTAGAAGTTGTATAGCCATTCTTTGTAACATATCAGATGTCCTTTCCAATGCAATTTAGATGTGTCTCCATTCTGATCTTCCATATTCCATAGTTGGTTCCATCAAGTTTAGGATTGTCCTTCCTGAAATGGTTAGTAGACATTAGATCTCCTCAAGCTGTTAAACTTCTACAAAAAGAGGACTAGGCTTTGATACCAATTGTTAGGTCCTGGAGACAACTGAGTGGGGGGGGCTGAATCAGTTGTCAAGTAAATTCAAGCCAAAAACAATTTAACCAACCTTAATTCTTAATACCGGTAAACAAAACTTTATGCCGGTAGACAGTTTATCAGTTAATTACAGTACTGGTAAAGATTAATGCATGAAACAGAAAAATAATAACATCCATAACACATAACACCAATATTTGTACGTGGAAACCCTATAAGGGGAAAAACCATGGTGGAAAACCTTACCCACAATCAGATGATACTACTACAAATAGTATGTGTATACAAATGGGGTCTGCACATGCAGAAATGCCAAGCGCCTAGAGCTCACTGGTCAAACACAAGTAGGAGTCATACTGACTCCAATTGGATGGTTAAATCCAATAAGAATGTACTGCTCAAAATAGTATCTTCATATGCTGGATTCAGTACCGGTGTAGTTCTGATTGTCTTTACAAATACCTTGCTTCACCTACAAATGATGTCTACGTGTATAGATCTACTTATTCTCACATATACCTTCTTACAATTCCTTATCCTTATCGCCTATCGATCTTACAAATAAGATCTTACATATATACCATAACCTAAGACCAATTTTAGTAGGTTGGCTCTGAAAGATATTACAATAAAATAATTACAAGTAAATCAATAACCGATGCAATATCTGATTCAACATGTCCACTTAATGCATTTACAATAACAACAAAATAATCTCCAAAGCGTGCTGTGTTGATCTGGAGTAGATAAGTCTGCCAATGCATAACCTGGACATATTTATCGGTAACAACAAATATGGAAATACGAATATGGCAATGAACAAATCTCCAAGAAAAAGTGTCCAAATGACGTCTTCAACATAACCAGGTGTTTTCCATATTATTCCAAGTGTCGGTGTACCAAATACCGGTGACTGTGCATAAGTCACTTGCTTGCCAGTGAACATTGCTGATCCTCCAAAGTGCCAGAGTTGATAAGTGTTGATAGGTGTTGACATCAATAACAAAACCATACCAAAATACCAACAATCAATTGCTATTGTATTATCACAATAAATAGTTATAGGTTCCTTGAATTTTACCTTTATGTCTTTCAACATTTGCTTAAGCCATAATACCTATGTGCAATTAGTTGCTACTGCAACATATTTTGATTCTGATGTTGATAAAGATGTGCAACTTTGTTTCTTACTTAACCAAGAAAATTTTTTGCTACCAAGAAAAAATGCTCCACCGGTGGTGCTTTTTCTATCATCACCATCTCCTGCCCAGTTTGCATCTATGTATACACATTATTCTAACTTTTCATCTCTAGGATACCATAAGCCAAGATTTGTGGTGCCTTGTAAGTACTGGAAGATCCTTTTTACTACTGATTCATGATTTTCTTTAGGATTACTCAAAAATCTTGAAACAATACATGTTGCATTCATAATATCAGGTCTTGATTGTGTCAAATACAGTAAACCTCCTATCATAGACTTGTATCTAGTTGGACTAACAAGTGTTGATTCATCCCTTAGTGATAATTTATCAGTTGTAGTCATAGGTGTGCTTACCAGTTTAGAGTTCTCCATACCAAATTTCTTTAGTAACTCTTTCAAGTATTTAGATTGACTCAAGAATATACTTTTATCAGTCTCTGAAATCTGCAATCCTAAAAAGAATTTTATCTCTTCAATCATAGACATTTCAAATTCTTGCTGCCTTTCATTAGAAAAGTCTTTACATAATCCATCTTTTCCTCCAAATATTATATCATCAACAAAAAATTCTATAACCAAGATGTCATCATTAGTCACTTTGTAGTATAAGTTGATGTCAACATTACCTTTAGAAAAACCAATCTTCAAAAGATACTTATCCAATATAGCATACCAAGCTCTTGGAGCTTGCTTCAACCCATACAAAGCTTTCCTTAACCTACAATTCATATCCTTGTCATCTGTCAAAGAAAATCTATCAGGTTGTTCAATATAAACTTCTTCTTCAAGATCTCCATTCAGAAATGCACATTTAATATCCATTTGATATACTTTGTAGTTCTTGTGTGCTACAAAAGCCAAGAATAATCTCACTGCCTCAGTTCTAGCTACTAGTGCAAAGGTTTCATTATAATCAATTCCTTCTTTCTGTGAATATCCCTTACACACTAGTCTTGCTTTGTTTCTGATTACTTTACCATCTTCATTAAGTTTGTTTCTAAATACCCATTTTGTTCCAATTACATTTTTGTCTTTAGGCCGGGGAACTAATGTCCATGTGTTATTCTTTTCTATTTATTCTAATTCTTCTTCCATAGCTTTAATCCAGTGTTTATCTTCACATGCATCATTAACTGATGCTAGTTCAATTTGAAAAATAAGGCATACCTTTTCATTTGCTAGTCTTCCTCTATTCATAACTCCTTGATAATTGTTCCCAATTATCTGATCTTCAGAGTGGTTCAATCTTACATACTAGGGTGTCTTTGTTTGCTGTTGTTCCTTAGTTACTGTGGAATTTTCAGATGATGCCAGTGTAACTAAATCTTCATTTTGTATCGGTGTATTCATTGGAGGTTCATTTGTCAACATCTCTACTGTCGGTTCAGAGTCTATGTACCTTGAAGTTCCTCTGAATTGTTCATCAATCTTGACATTTGTACTCTCAACAATTATCTAGAATCTCTTGTTAAAACATCTATATGCCTTGCTCTTAGATGAATAACCAATAAATATTCCCTCATCAGTTCTAGGATCAAATTACCAATGTACTCATCTCTTCTAATATAGCATTTACTTCCAAATATTCTAAAATATTTAAGAGTAGAAGTAATACCAAACCATAATTCATGAGGGGTCTTACCGGTTTCACCTTTGATGTGAACTTTGTTGAATGTATAGACCATTGTACTTACTGTCTCTCTCTAATATACATGAGCTAGATTTTCTTTTGATAACATACTTCTAGTTGCATCTAACATAGTTATGTTTTTCCTTTCTAGAACTCTATTCTGTTGGGGTGTCCATGGTGCTGACAACTGTCTTCTGATCCCATTCACTTCACATAATGTATTAAATTCCTTAGATGTAAACTCACCTCCTTGATTTGATCCCAGACATTTGATTTTCTTGCCAGTTTCATTTTCTACCATCACCTTGAATAGTTTGAATTTCCCAAGTACTTCTTATTTTTCCCTGATAAAAGTAACCCAACACATTCTAGAATAGTCATAAATGATTATCATAAAATATTTATCTCCTTGTAAGCTTCTAGTTCTTGTTGGACCACATAAATCAGTATGAATTAAGTCAAGAGCATTATTGGATTTTTTTGGAATACTCTTAAAACATGCTCTAACTTGCTTTCCAAATTGACATTCTTTACATACCGGATTGTGAGGTTTGAGAATCTTAGGTAAATCTCTTACTGCCTTAGTTGTAGTGATTTTCACAATGCAATCAGAATTTACATGACAAAGTCTCTTATGCCATAACCAACTTTCATCAATATGTGCAATCAAGCATGTCTTTTCACTATTATTCAAATGAAAGATATTACCTTTAGTCTAATTACCGATTGCAATTTCCAAACCGGTTTTGTTCATGATTTTACATTTACCATTCTTGAATTGTAACTGAAATCCTTTTTCAACTAACTAACCAACACTCAAGAGATTATGCTTCAATCCTTCAACATAGTAAACATTATTAGTATTGTGCTTACCATCAAGTGATATAGTCCCTTTTCCTCTAACCAAACAAGCTTTGTCATCTCCAAATATTACTAGACCTCCATTGTATTCTTGAAAGGCTAAGAATTTACTCTTATCACTAGTCATATGATGTGAACATCCCGAATCAATGATCCATTCATCCTTATCTTCAATTCTAGCTGCCAGGGCCTGCTCTATCGATTGAACACTAGGTGCCGGTTGATTTTCTGTTATAGCAACAAAAACCCATCCATTGTCTATTGGATCCTCACCAAAATCATCAGTGACTCCTTCATCAGCAAGATAACAAGATTTGTCTCTATTCTTCTTAAATCTGTATCTCTAATATTCAGGGTTAGGCTTGTATGTTCTTTTAGCTTCTTCTTTGAATCTTGCATGTCTATCAGGACACCTAGATGTCATATGACCAATCTTATTGTAGTTAAAACATTTAAAGGGTGCTTTACCTTCATACTTACTTCCAATAGGACCTTTAGGCATTTTCCTTGCAAATAGTGCTTCAAGTTCTTCATTTTCTTTCCTGACTTCTTCAAGTTCTCTTGCATAAAAGGCTTTCCAATCAGATTTGTCAAATGATGATGATGATGATTATGTAGATGATGTAGATGCCTTGAAAGGTAGATCTATCTTTATAGTAGCAACAAGACCAAACTCCTCAATTTCAAAAGTTGAAAGTTTTCCAACCAAAGTATCTCTAGTTAGTGATGTATTAGGAATTGTTCTCAATTCATTTATAGTAGTTACTTTTATTTTGTATGCTGGTGGTAATGCTCTTAAAACTTTTGAAACAATTTAATCTTCACTTAAGGTTCCTCCACAACATTGTATACCTAAAAACAATTTCATTTACTCTTTCCATAAAAGCTGAAATTCTTTCATCCTCTTCCATTTTCATATTTTCATACCTCGGAAAGGATTCAAGTTTTGCAATTTTGACTGTGGTATCACCTTCATTTAATGTTTCTAATCTATCCCAAATAGCTTTAGTAGTATATCTATCTGATAATCCCATGATTTGCTGATCTGACAATGCGCTCAAAAGTGCTTCTCTTGCTTTGCAATCATTTTCTTCATCTTTTC
This sequence comes from Cryptomeria japonica, assembly GCF_030272615.1. Classification (NCBI taxonomy): domain Eukaryota; kingdom Viridiplantae; phylum Streptophyta; class Pinopsida; order Cupressales; family Cupressaceae; genus Cryptomeria; species Cryptomeria japonica. The sequence goes on from NC_081410.1 coordinate 398,265,907, forward strand.
CCAAGGTTGGTGGATTAGGCTGACCGGGAGTAGGAGCAGTATAACCATTCTTTGTAACTTCCCAGATGTCTCTTCCAGTGCAATTTATATGAGTCTCCATCCTAATCTTCCATATCCCATAGTTAGTTCCATCAAGTTTATGACTGTCCTTCCTGAAATAGTTTGAAGAGATTGGATCTCCTCAAGTTGTTAAACTTCTGCACAAAGAGAACTAAGGTCTAATACCAATTGTTAGGTCCTAAAGACAAATGAGAGGGGGGGGGTGAATTAGTTGTCAAATATATTCAAACCAAAATTAAGTTAACCAAACTTAATGCTTAATACCAGTAAACCAAACTTTATGCCGGTAGATAGTTTATCAGTTAATTGCAACACCGATAAAGATTAATGCATAAAATAGAAAGGCAATAACATCGACAAAACATAACACGAATATTTGTACGTGGAAACCCTGTAAGGGGAAAAACCATGGTGGGAAACCTTACCCACAATCAGATGATACTACTACAGATATTATGTGTGTACAATATGGGGTCTGCACATGCAGAAAGGCCAAGCACCTAGAGCTCACTGCTCAATCACAAAATGAGAGTCACACTGATTACAATTGGATGATTAAATCCAATGATAATGTATTGCTCAAAGTAGCATTTTCATATGCAAGATTCAGTACCGGTTTAGCTCTGATATGCCTTCTTCAAACCTTCCTTCAATCTTGAATGATGTCTGCATGTATGGCTCGTTGATATTCACATATACCAAATTACAATCCTTTCTCAATCATATATTGATCTTACAAATGAGATCTTACATTTATACCATAACCTAAGAGCAATTAAGTAGGTTGGCTCTAAACATATTACAATAAAATCAATTACAAATAAAACAATATCCAATGCATGATGTCAGCTCAATGCATTTACAATAACAACAAAATTATCTCCTTGATGTGTCGTGCTGATCTGGAATAGATAAGCCTACCGGTGTATATCCTGGACCTATTTGTTGGTAACAAAAAATATGCAAACTCAAATAAACCAATGAGAAAATCACCAAGACAAAGTGTCTGAATGATGTCTTTGACATAACCAAGTAGTCTTCAGGTCTTTTCAAGTGCCAGTGATCAATATATCCTATCAGTGAACCAAATACTGGTGACTGTGCATAAGTCACTTGCTTGCCAATGAACATAACCAATTCTTCAAGTGTTGATAGGTATCAATAAGTGTTGACATCAATGACAAAACCATATCAACATATCCAAAATACCAACAATGTATGGGGAGCTCATTCTTGAAACCAAACCTATCTCGAAACCATGTGAAACCTTTTTATATGCCTTATACGGGGTGTAAATTCTTGAAACCAAACCCAACTCTTATATGATATATTCTCAAAACTAGACATATTTTATTTTTATTAAAAGTCTTATAAATGTTGTTGCATGCTCAAAACTAAGCTTAGTTCTTAGATGAGATTCTTAACTCCTGAAAATAGACAATGAGATATGTAGCAAGGTGAGCTGACTAGCATAACATAGCTTGCTAGACCATTCAACTCTTCCTTTTTCAAGATGAGTGGACCTATCATAACACATCTTGCTAGACTATTCTGACTCTCCTTCTTTACATGAATCACACAGTATAACACAATTTGTTGTCTCATGAGTATTCATGTTTCGGTGGGTCACCTAGCATAACACAACTTGTTAGCTCATTGATTCTACACCCTCTTTTTTATTCTCATGGATCACCTATCATAACAAACCTTGCTATCATATGTTGTCCATGTTTTGTCCTTTCTCTTCCCCATGAACTCATAGTTTTGCTATTTGTGGATCATGGTTCATCACTTGAAGAATTCTCTTTCTCTTTTTATGTGACCACTTGTGTTCTTGTGATATCATTCTGAGAATGATATTAGTGGTTGAGACATTTGATTATTGAGATCTATTCAACTAGTTGACTTGGAGCCTTTTTCTTTTTTAGTACTAACCACTTGTGTTGTGTGTTTTTTGTCTTTGTTCGCCTTTACCATAAATATTTGCATAGGCTCATACTCCCATTAATGAGGGGGATAAATGTAGCATTGTAAATTGTAACCTTACCTCATGTTTGTGCTCCTACTTTAGCATGTCCCATTTTCATTCCTCGTAGGCCCATTTTGGCCTCATTTTACTCCAACCTTGATGTCACTTGTTGACACCACTGGGTGGGTCCCATCCTGGAGCTACCCTCCCCTAGTCTTTGAGTTCCTAGTCCTAATTTTAGAGGACAATGGTAATCTTCATCCTGGTCTTGGACCATGATGCCCCTAGCACCCTAGTCACCCTTAAACGGGTCCTAATTTAGGATCAAGTAGGCTCTCTCCCTCCTCGATGGAATTTGGTCCCTGAGGCTATTCTTGATCATTGGAGGTTGGCCTTGTTGGAAACAACAATGAGGAAAAACTGAGAGAGTGGAGTTGAATAAATTTTCACCGGATCTACAAACTTAATCACAAAAACAGATTTGATAAACTGCAACAATAACATAGATAAGCAAGATGATAAAACAACACACAACACCAATATTTTGATGTAGAAAACCCGATTAAGGGAAAAACCACGATGGGAACCTACCCATAGTAAGATGATACTCTGCAGTAGTATGTGAAAATATTACAATGGGGAATGCACATGCATTCAAACACATTGCCTAGAGCTCAGTGCTCAAAAGATAATGATCTTGAAGGCTACAACCCTCAGGGAAGTCTCACTGACTTACAAAACAATTCAGACTACAATCCGGAAGGAATGAACTACAATAATAGCATCTCCAAATGCCCAATGATAGTTCCAATTAATCACAACGTCTTCTCTGCAACACCAAACTCTGCTCAATCACAATTCTGAAGGATGAATCACTTGATCACACATACACCACTCTTTGATAATGCAAACACAACTTTGATACCTAAATTACATGACAATATCACCTATTTATACAATTCATCAACCTTGACAGCAAGGTCGGGTAAACCCAACTCACAATTATTAAATCACATCACACGATACAAATATCGACCACCAGACAAATACAATTATTTACATGACATAAAATAGTCCTAAACCAAATCTCCAAACACGCAACACCACCGAAAATCACACCAAGATCAACCGCAAAACGCTACACCTCCAGAAAAACCACATAACACGAACAACATTACCGGTTCAATAAAATCACCAACAACTCGCACAATGATCAATGTGGATCATCAAAAAAATAGGACACAATTAGGAAACACTAGCAAGCACGTTAGAATCATCAACAACAGCTACACCAACACCACTTATCAAATCTTCATCGATCAACATATGAAACTCAGGAACACTCAAGCAACAACAACTGTCATGAAGAAGGATAACTTACAAAGCATCAAATCACAAACCATCTTAAACAAAGATACACAAGACCATTCCAAACAATATCTTAAAATATTGGCACAAGATCTGATCACACTAGAATATATCGAATGAAATATTGAACTCTACAAAGCACTGATTAGATAAACAAACTACAAAACTAGATCATCTGATATGATCAATTAAGCTTCCTAGATCATAAAAACCAATACAAAAGAATATAATGATACAAGAAATACTCCATACACCAAACCATAATCCGAAAGAACCAATTTGCAATCACCAGAGAAGGAATATGTTGACATCAATGACAACAACATATCCTAGCAACAACAATGTCCAATAATCTCCCCCTTTGGCATTTATGGCAATATATGAATGTGAAAAACAATCAATGCAAAGAAAGAAAACAACTCCAACAAACTCACCCTAAGATCAAGTAGATAAAATTGTTTATCACATGCTTCTCTCCCCCTTTAAAAACAATGTCAAAGATAAAATACAGATTATGCTTCACTCCCCAAAACTCATCCTCATGAATCTCTCCCCCTTAAACAAATAACCAGAATACTCCACTAGAGGAGCAACACAAGCTCATCAATCTAGATAAAGAGATAAGACTATGAAGTCCACTAGATTGATGCAACTCAATGCATCTAGTTCTAATCAGGAGGGGTAGATACCCCTAACTTCGCTATCAAATAGACAAATGTATATGTAGGCAAAGGTAGTGAAAATATCAGCAATTTGTTCCTTTGTAGATACATACTCCAACTTAACTTCCTCTTCACTAACTTTTTCTCTCAATTAATGATATTTGATTGACACATGTTTAGTTTTTGAATGTTGCACTAGATTCTTTGACATGTTAACATCACTAGAATTATCACAGTATATGACAATAGGCTCTTCATAAATAACACTAATATCCTTCAACATTTGCTTCATCCAAACTACCCGAGTGCAACTACCAACAGTAACAATGTGCTCAGCTTCAACAGTAGGTAAGGATATTGAATCTTGTTTCTTACTAGCCCATGAAACCAATTTCTTACCCAAAAAGAAAGCACCACCGGATGTACTCTTCCAGTCATCAACATCACTAGTCCAAACAACATCAGTGTAAGCACATAACATGAAATCATCATTCCCCGGATACCACAAACCATAATCCACAGTTCCCTTCAAGTATCTGAATATTCTATTCACAGCAGTGACATGACTCTCTTTCAGATCAACTTGATATCTAGTAGCCATGTACACAACATGTGTAATCTCCAACTAGTCTGGGTAAGATATAGCAGTCCACCAACCATAGATCTATATAGACTCTGATTAGCTTTCAAAGATTCATCACTCTTAGATAATTTGTAGCCAGACACCATAGGAGTTCCAACCGGTTTGGAGTCATCTAACCCAAACTTCTTTAGCAATTATTTCACATATTTAGTTTTAGATACAAAAATACCTTTTACAATTTATGAAATCTGCAAACCTAAGAAAAATTTCATCTCACCTATCATAGACATCTCAAATTCTTTCTGCATATCATTGGCAAACTTCATGCTCAAATTATTATCACCTCCAAATATAATATCATCAACAAAGACTTCAACAATCAAGATGTTATCATTCTTAATCTTAAAGTACAAATTATTAGCAACAGTCACTTTGATAAATCCCAATTTCAACAAGTACTTATCCAATCTAGCATACCAGACCCTAGGGGCTTGTTTCAATCTATAAAGAGCTTTCTTTGGTTTACATATCATGTCTCCATCATCTGATAATGAAAATCCATCAGGTTTCTCAATGTAGACTTCTTCCTCAAGATCACCATTTAGAAAGGCAGATTTGACATCCATTTGATATACCTTGAAATCTTTATAAGCAACATATACAAGCAACAATCTAACAAATTCATGTCTAGCTACTGGAGCAAAAGTTTCCTCATAATCAATTCCTTCTTTCTGTGAATATCCTTTGCATACCATTCTTGCTTTATTTCTGACAACTTCACTGACTTCATTCAATTTGTTCTTGAATATTCATTTAGTACCAATCACATTCTTATCTTTAGGTCTAGGCACAAGCTCCCATGTGTTATTCTTTTGAATCTGATCTAATTTTTTTTCCATAGCTCTCATCCAATTTTCATCTTTACAAGCCTCAACAACATCTTTAGGTTCAACTTTAGAAATCAAACATACCTCTTTAGCAGCAAGCATTCTTCTAGTAATCACACCTTTAGTTTTATCACCAATAATCTAATTTTTTGAATGATTCAATCTTACCTACCTTAGAGTCTTCTGATTTTAAGGTTGCATCTCTCCACTGACAGCAATAGTAACTGAATTAATTGTCTCTACTAGATCAATCTTCTTCAACTCTTCAGTTTGAATAGGCATTATTACAACATGTTGACCATCATCATATCTGCATGCTCTTATCTCTTTTCCAAGGTTCTCATCAACCTTCACATTTGCACTCTCTACTATATTTTTCAGTCTTTTATTGTAGTATCAGTAGGCTTTGCTCTTAGTAGGATAACACAAGAAAATTCCTTCATCACTTCTAGTATCAAACTTTCCTATGTCCTCATCTCTCTTGATATAACACTTTCTACCAAATACTCTGAAATATCTCATGGTAGAAACATGGCCAAACCATAACTCATAAGGAGTCTTACCAGTATCACCTTTAATATGAACTCGGTTGAATATGTAAACAACAGTGCTAATAGCTTCTCTCCAATAGATCTTTGGAACATTTCCTTCAATCAACATAGTCCTTGCAGCACCCAAGATAGTCTCGTTCTTTCTTTCAACAACTCCATTCTGCTAAGGGGTTCCAGGAGAAAATAATTGTCTTCTAATCCCATGCATCTCACAAAATGAATCAAACTCACCAAAACATAATTCTCCACCTCTATCAGATCTCAAACATTTTACCTTCAATCTTGACTCAGTCTCAACCTTTTCTTTGAATATCTTGAACTTGTCTAATGCTTCATATTTCTTCTTTAAAAAGACAACCCACATCATCCTTGAATAATCATCAATTAGCAACATAAAATATATGTTACCCTGCACACTTCTAACATTTTTAGGTCCACACAAGTTAGTATGCACAAGTTCTAGCAATTCATTAGATGTATATTGTTTTATCTTGAAATAAATTCTTTTTTGCTTACCCAATTGACATTCCTTACATACCGGATTAGCAAGCTTAATAATCTTAGGCAAATCTCTAACAGCTTGACTAGAACTGATCTTAATCATAGAATCAAAATTAACATGACACATTCTCCTATGCCACAACCAACTTTCATCAATTTGAGAAATCAAGCAACTTTTCTCGCCAGCATTCAAATGAAAAATATTACCTTCAGTCTTAGTTCTAGATGCAATCTCTATATTGGAGGCATTTAGGATCTTGCATTTTCTTTTCTTGAATTGTAAATATTATCCTTTATCAACAATTTGTCCAACACTCAAAATATTATGCCTCAAACCTTTAACATAAAAGACATCATCAACATTATTCTTACCATCAAAAGAAATAGAACTTCTACCACAGATCACACAAGCTTTTTTATCTTCGAATCTCACTATTCCACCATCATACCTTTCCATACTCACAAATTTTCTTTTATCACCAGTCATATGATGTGAACAACCACTATTTATTACCCATTCATCTCTTTCTTCAACTTTAGTAGCTAAAGTTTTTTCCTCAATTATGTAGCTAGTGGGATCAATAGGTACCGGTCCATCTTCTTTAATGGCAAAAAAAACAACTTCATCTCCTTATGATTCTTCATCTATAGCACCTTCATCATCATCATAATGGTAGTTCTTTTATTTATATACTTCCAATTAGACTTGTAAGGCTTATCATAGTTCTCATGCTTCTCATATCTATCATTTCTATCATGCTTATCAAATTTATCATGCCTATCATACTTAGCCATTCTCTCTGGGCACCTAGAAGAAAAATGTCCTACCTTATTGCAAGAGAAACATTTCAAGGGAAATTTTCCATCATACTTACCAGCTCCTTTAGGCAATCTTCGGGCAATCAATTCTTCAAGCTCATCTAGTTCACTTTCTTGCTCTTCCATCTCTCTCCTTTCTCTTTCATATCTTGAACATACAAATCTTCTCTAAATGTTGTCTCAGACTTTCCATGTGATTCACCAAAGTTGCTCAGCTCAAAAGAAACAATCTTTCTAACCAACATATCTCTTGTCACTATAGTCACACTTTGGAACTCATCAATAACAACTACCTTATGTTTATAAGTAGGAGGCAAAGATCTCAGCACCTTAGCAACAATTTCATCTTCTTCAAGGGTTCCACCAGCACATTTGATACCTAGGACAAGGTCATTCACCTTAGCCATAAAGGAATTTATATTCTCATCTTCTCCCTTCTTCAACATCTCATATTTTCCTTTCAAACTCTGCAACTTAGCAACTTTCACTTGTTTATCTCCTTCATACAGGGTCTCAAGCTTCTCCCAGATCTCATGTGCGATTTGAAGTCCCATTACATTTGTCATTTCTAAATCAGTTAGGGAACTCAACAATGCTTTCTTTGCTTTAATGTTATGCTTAGATTCCTTAATCTCATCAACAGTAATTGGTCCATTCGGAGGAGCAGAATAGGCATTCTTTGTAATCTTCCAGTAATCTTCTCCAAGACATCTCAAGTGCACTTCCAACTGGTTCTTCTATATAGCATAGTTACTACCATCAATTCTCCGACTCCCCTTCTTAAAGATAACACTTCCACTTCTAGTTGCCATCCCGGATCACCTCAAGCAGTTAAGCTTCTTTCGGAGGATCTATCTCTAAGACCAATTGTTGGCAACAACAATGAGGAAAAACTGAGAGGGGGGGTGAATCATTTTTCACCGGATCTACAAACTTAATCATAAAAATAGATCTGATAAACTGCAACAATAACACATATAAGAAAGATTATAACACAACACACAACACCAAGATTTTGATGTGGAAAACCAGGTTAAGGGAAAAACCACAGTGGGAACCTACCCACAGTAAGATGATACTTTGCAGTAGTATGTGAAAATATTACAATGGGGAATGCACATACATTCAGGCAAACTGCCTAGAGATCATTGCTCAAAAGATAATGATCCTGAATATACAACCCTCAAGGAAGTCTCACTAACTTACAACAAGATTTAGACTACAATCCAGTTTGAGTGAACTGCAATAATATCATCTCCAAATGCATGATGACAGTTCTGGTTAAGCATAATGTCTACTCTACAACACCAAACTTTTCTCAATCACAATGCCAAAGGATGAATCACTTGATCATACATACACCACTCTCTAATAATGCAGAGACAACTTTGATACCTAAATTACATGACAATATCACCTATGTGTACAATTCATCAACCTTGACAACAAGGTCGGCTAAACCCTCAATTCACAATTACAAATTCACATCACATGATAGAAAGATCTGCCATTGAAGCAATACAATGATTTACATTACATAACATGGTCCTAAACTAAATCTCCAAACACGCAACACCACCAGAAATCATGCCAAGATCAAGAGCTCAATGAAAAGTACAATAGAGACAAAATATAGGATAAGAATAAACTGTATTCTCATCAATAGATAAATGATCAATTGTTCCATTTTCATACAATGTAGATGAGCCTGCTTATATAGGCAAGGCTATATGGATATGTGAGCACACAAACATGACATGTGGCTCAATAAGAAACAAGGGTAGGTAGGAGAAATAATATAATAGTCCACATGAGGTGGATCACCCACTGAATGTGGAGTGTAACAACAAGATCAACACCATAAAAGGTGGAAATTCTCCTACACACATTATCCCAATGTGGCACAAACACCCAAGTGTCTCATACCCAAACTATTATGAAATGCATTTCCTAAGTAAACTTAAGTAAGTGTAATAATATCCAAGATGAATAATTATTTACACGAACACCCCCACTTAAGTGCAACTTAGGGGAATGCACTAAAGTCTACAATGCAACTAAGAAATGCAAGATGGGTCCCGACTACTAGGCCATGTTAGGTACCCATGTACAAATGCAAATGCATGAAAAACAATACAATGAAATCTCTCACAAAGCGAGGAAAGAGAGAAAAACCCAATGGGAAAAAACCCTCCCCCAAAAGAGAGATGAAAAACTAGATACAAAGAACTCTCATAGAAGTATGTGAAGAACAAAACCCCATGTGAGGAAAAGGTCCCCCCCATATGAGAGAAGAAGAGAAGCTAGGAAGCCCCCCCTCAATGTGGAATCTGCACCAATGATAGAAGCTCGATGTATGAAGAAACTTCTCCACGAACGTCAAACAACATTCCTCCCCTTAGGAAGAAACAAAACCAAAGGTGTATCCATAAAATCTCCCCAATCATGAAGGGAAGATGTATGAAGAAAACTCATGATGAAAGGAATCTCTGAAAACTTCTCAAGTGTCCCCATGTTGATGCTAAAAGATACCCCCTCCAAAGGTGGTAAGCTATGCCACACTGTTGAAAAAGGCACTCCAAGATCTAGTGGAAATGGATGTAGAACATGTCTCGAAGACTCACATGTCTCCTCAAAAAATAAAGAGACCTCCTCCAACTACTGTACATAAGTATCCACAATCATGTCAACCTCAAAAGAATGATCATATAGAGAATGAACAAGAGGGTCAGATTGTTCCCTCACAAAAATCAAAGAAGGATCACCTTCATCAAAGAGAAGATGAATGTCATCAATGATGTCTCCCAAATCTGCAATGTAGGATTCCATAAAGAAACCTGCAATGTCGGTCAAGTAATCATCCCATGAATCTGAAGCTGAAAGATAATAAATATCTTGCTGCACTGAATCACATGAAGGCAAAACTATCACACTATCTGCATCATCAGGTGCAATAGGTGATGTGATATCAATATGAGGAGATGAAATACAAGACTCAAGAATGGGTTCACATGTGAGAATCCCCATGTTCAAGTGCCCAAAGTTCTCCTCAAAATCTGAACCATCACAAGAAGTGTGATCATCATGTGTAGAATCATCAAATGTGAAATCATCATCATCAATAAAATTTAAAAAGGAGTATAACCAAGATGCATGATCAACCACCCCAGTCGCAATGATAGCTCTAGTCTCCAAGTCTCTAATGAAAACTAACTCAGGTGTGAACTCCACAACTCTCTTAGTTGTGCCATGTGTGATTTGATAGATAGAAAGGAGATTGTTTGTCAAGTGGGGTACACACAACACATTATTGAAGGAGTTATCCAAAATGTCAATAGATCCTTTCCCAATCACATCCATGTATGTATGATTACCCATCAAAATCTACGGCATGGTGCAAGGCTCAAATGTAGAGAACATAGACTATGAAGATGCCATATGATGAGAAGCCCCAGAATCTAGAAGCCATCTCTCTGAATCATGACTGATAGTAGCACATAGAGCTTTTCCTTTTCTTGTCCCAAAAGAGTTAGTCTTCCCACTTGTAGAAGCCATGAATGCTTGCCCTTTTCCTTTTGAATGTGAGGGAGTGGAAGTTGATGAATCATCCTTCTTGTAGACATTAGGCAAATCAATGTTATGCTTTTTGATGATATGTGTGAGCTCATCAATCTTCTTAGAATGGTAACAATGCTCCTCATGACCAAACTTTTTACAATAGGCACAAGTAGGTCTCTCCTTCTTTGGTGAATTATCCCTCTTGGAAGAGGATGAATCTCCTTGTTGTGAAGAAGATGATGCTTTGTCCTTAGGCTTTGATTGCCATTTCTTCTTGTTTGAGTTGTCCTTTCCTTGATTTCCTTTGTTCCCTTGATTTGCCACTAATGCTTGAGACTTAGAAGCCTTAAGAATGCCCATGTTTATCGACTTAGTTGGTTCCATCATAAATATTTCATTGAAAGCATCAAATGTAGGCATTGTGTAGCTTGAACCCATTATCATCCTATGGGTTTGGAAACTAGAAACAAATGCTACATATTCTTGTGGAAGCTTGCCTATCAAGTTGAATATCAATTGAGTATCCTTCTTATAAATGCCACAATCTTTGAGTTGTGCCCTCAACTCATTTGCCTTAGTGACATAATCTTGTATAGTATCAAAGTTCTTGGGATCTAACATGGTGAAATCACTATCAATCTGATATCCCCTAATCTCATCAACTTGACCATACAAGTCTTGAAACTTTTTCCAAGCATCCTTGATTAGAGTACACTTCTCAATATGAAAAATGAGATCATTTGATACATACTTTCTTAAGGTACCAATTGCCATGATATTTTTAGTGAGCCAATCCAAGTGACCAACTGGATCAACCTTAGGATCAGTGGGAGTAACAATAGTTCCATCAATGTAATGAGTTAGTCCTTTTTCCATAAGTTTACTCCATGCATCAATTTTCCAAGTAGCATAATTATGAGGAGTTAAGAGAGGAAACTTAGAAGAACCCATAGCATCAGAAAAGGAAGGAACACAAGAGCACAAAAGCACAAAAGACACCCTCCCAAATTCACTCAATCAAAGTACCCCCCTAAAAAATGATGATTTTGGCACTTTATATGCAGTGTATGTACAATAGGCCACTTGCAAACAATGGCAAGGTGGACTTCTTATTTCAATTTACAACCTCTCAAAATGAGATCTAAGAGACTTCAACAAATACTGCTAGTGATCTAAACTGAGATCCAAGCAAAATGCAAGTACCAAATATGTCAAAAATGGTCAAATATTGAAAGTACAATTTCTACTTAAAATCACTGCAAACAGATGGCAGATTATGAAAGTAGATGAAAAAATATGCATTTAAAAAAAAAATGGCACCTAAAAAGGAGTCCATATGAGCCCAAATGAAGCCTCCAAAGTTGCAAAAATTGGGATTTCATGATTTCTGAAAAACCTGTATCCGAAAATCAGACAACTCCTACACCACTATACAGATCATGAAATTCTACCCCAAAAAAAAAAAAATTGCTCGAAAAAACGAGTTCGGATGAGTGAGATATCGCTATTTGAAAAATGTCTGCAAAATTTCCATCACGGCTTCAAACTTCAAATGCCTCTAGATTTGGCCTCTGAAGCCTGATTTGGATGAAACAAAAGGCAAAAATGACTTTCTTGGACCTCCTCAATCCAATGGTAACCTCAGATTTGATCCATCAAGCTTCAATAATAACCTGCAATAGAAAATTCCAAAATGCAAACCCCAAATAGCATCAAATTTCTCTCAATTGGCAAACCAATGACACTCTAATGGCTCTGATACCATGTGAGATTTTGCCAAGATCAAGAGCTCAATGAAAAGTACAATAGAGACAAAATATAGGATAAAAATAAATTGTATTCTCATTAATAGATAAATGATCAATTGTTCCATTTTCATACAATGTAGATGAGTCTGCTTATATAGGCAAGGCCATATGGATATGTGAGCACACAAACATGACATGTGGCTCAATAAGAAACAAGGGTAGGTAGGAAATAGGTGTGGGTAGGTAGGAGAAATAATATAATAGTCCACATGAGGTGGATCACCCAGTGAATGTGGAGTGTAACAACAAGATCAACACCATAAAAGGTGGAAATTCTCCTACACACACTATCCCAATGTGGCACAAAAACCCAAGTGTCTCATACCCAAACTATTATGAAATGCATTTCCTAAGTAAACTTAAGTAAGTGTAATAATATCCAAGATGAATAGTTATTTACACCAACAACTGCAACATGCTACACCTCTTGGAAAACAGCATAACACGAAGAACATCACCGATTCAGCAAAATCACCAACAACTCGCACAACGATCAATGTGGATCATCAAAACAAATAGGACATAATAAGGAAACACTAGAAAGAACATTAGAATCATCAACAACAACTGCACCAACACCACTTATCAAATCTTCATCAATCAACATCTCAAACTCAAGAACACTCAAACAACAACAACTGTCACAAAGAAGGATAACTTGCGAAGCATCAAATCATGAACCATCTTAAAAATGAAGATACACAAGACCATTCCAAACATTATCTCACAATCTCAACACAAGATCTAATCACACCGGAATATACTGAAGGAAATAATGAACTCTGCAAAGAACTGATCAGATAAACAAACTGCAAAACTAGATCATCTAATATGATCAATTAAGCTTCCCAAATCACAAAAACCAATATAGAAGAATATAATGATACAAGAAATACTCTATACACCAAACCATAATCCCAAAGAACCAATTTGCAATCACTAGAGTAGGAATATGTTGACATCAATGACAATAACATATCCTAGTAGCAACAATGTCCAATAGGCCTAATCGATAATTTACCTAGGGAACCCTATATAAAGACATCTTATCAATTGATTTCAATATAAGACCTAGAAGAAATTGAGAAGAATTCATATCCAACATTCTCAAACATTCAAGGCATCATTTCATCCTTCAAGCATTATGGAGCCAAGTTAGATCAATTTTCATGCAAGCATGTGTTTGATTACCTCTTCCATGTTCATGTGTTTTTCATTCCATTGCATTCAAAATTTGTGATTACATTCAAAGAGCATTGTATCATCAATCTTTCTATCAACTATTGATAATTTGAGGTATATCTCCTAGCATTTACTTCAATAGTTATATAATTCAATTCAGGGTTAATTCCTAAACCGGTGTTTGACCTAAGCCGAATCCTTATCCATGACAATTTCTTCTTTTTTTGTGTGCAGGGAATTGGATTAGGAGTTAAGCTTAAAGATCTCGACATAGTTGATGACAACAAATAGGTTCAACTTTTTATGGAGCGAAAGTTGGAGGACCAAGGCAAGTTTGTATTACCCGATCTTGAAAAATTAGGTCGAACTTCCAAGTATAGATTGTAAACATCTTCTTTTACCTAGATCTCAATTTGTATCTTTGTGGAACATCTGTAGCAATATGTTTTCACTTTCTCTCCTCAATTATCCCTTGTTTTACCTTGGTTTTATAATTCACATCCAATTTTCAACTAGAAAGAGGGAGCAAACTAAAAACTAGTGAATCTAATCAAAATTTCAGCCCTTTTCCTATTTGGATTGCGACTAGATCTATTGGATTCACCCCTCTTTCAATGTAGTGGACTCCCAAGTAAAATTAGTGGTTATATTATCTTAATTGACAAAACCCTAGTTTTACACTGTTACTATATGTGTGTGTATATGTGTATACATATATATGTATGTATGTATGTATGTGTATATATATGAATACACACATACACACACAAAATCCCCCTCCCTCCTTACCCCCATTTCTCTCTCCCTCCCCCACTCTTTCCTATTTTCTCTTGAGTGCGGGCTTGATGAAAAAAATGGCTTCCTTTGATCAAGTGTGCGGGTATGAGCAGAAAAACCATGTAGGCCACAAAAGAAAATAGTAAAAATGAGGACAACTTTGGACTTAACTTTTTCCTAACAATTTTTGGTTTATATTGACCAAACCTAAGGCTTGGTTATTCCAAATGTAATCACTCATGACATATTTGATTACCCCATTATTTGACTAGAGTGTTACGCTCTGATGGGGGTAAGAAAGTAAAGTGACATATTTATGAGTAAAATTATCTATTTCATTTTTATATAATTACTAGTACTATCCTTATAAGATTTTAATTGAGAAGAGTTAGAAAAACTATCATAAAAAGTTGAGTTTTCATTTTTTTTTTCTTTTTTTTCTTTTTTAGTTTTCATTATATCACTCTTTTGTATAGTAATTTTTTTTTTCAACATCTATTTTGTTTGAATTTAATTTTGTTAGTTTCAAATATTTCTATCACTGAATGTTTTCTCTTTTATAAAGATTTTTAAAAAGAATTTACTATTTCTCTAGAAAGTTTTCAAAGACCGATATGGACCAATGCCATTCAATTCATCAAGAGTTGTGTTTAAGTATTCCACAAATTCTTGGAGTGCAAGTCACTAGAAATCAAGAAAGCCTGATGAACAAAACACCATCCTGCTGTGCATAAAAGTGATTCAAAAGAAGAGAAAAAGTTTCAAAAAATTTAGGGACACGTTTTAGAGAATCAAATTTTCAAGGTGTCTAGTTTTCTAGGATATTTTTTAATAGTTTTCAGTTGAAATGATTGGCATTTCAACGGGGATTTTGAGTTGAAATTGCATTTGCATTTTCAGAGTCATATAAAGAATATTTTCAAACTCATTGTATTATTAAAACTTTATTTATGAAATACTACTTGAGTACTTGTAAGTATGGCATGCCAAATGTTTAATTGTCAAGACTGGTAGGATGATGCTTAGTGTGTTGAAGTTCTAATATCAAACATAATGCAACCATTTACATTGATTTAATTTTAATGAAACGTGTATTAATTAATATTTATAAATTAAATTATATAGAATAAATAAATAAAAATAATTTTATTAATATTTTTTGAAATTCAATTTTACAAATTAAATTATTATTTTCTTTATATATATATACAATTTATTTATTATTTTATATAATATATTTGTAATATTTTAATAAATTTATATGTAATATTGATTTTTGAGATATAATTTTTAATCATTTAATAATTAACTAATTTTATTTATTTATTATTAATAAAAATATTTTTCTATTTTTTAAATATATGATTTATATTAATAATTATCCTATTGTATCAATTTGTTCTTGTAAGTCATGGGTTGAACTAGATTAATCTTCTTCCCTTTAAAAAAAAGCATGAGGCTAAAATGGTAATCTTTTCATAGGAATCATAGGTATATAAGCAAGTGCAAATAAGATTACAACAATGATGGATGAATGACAAATATATGTGAATATGGTAAAATAAAGGTGGATAACAATTAAGTCATCTTATTGTGTTTAAGACGTTGGACCAAAGCATTCACAAAACAAAAAGAGAAATGACATAGATACATAAATATTTCACCATTATAACCTAGTTATATTTAAAAAAATAAATTTACATGATTTGAAAATATATTTTTTGAACTTAAATATAAACATACTTTTGTGTAATGATTTATATAATATGAATAATAATATAAGGAAAAAGGCATAAGAAAGCTAGCAAACTTAATATTAATAAATTATTTCAATAGTATTATAATAGCTAATTTAACCTAAAAAGATATTACTGTTGATAGAGAATTGATAATATTATAATGAAAAACACACCCATAATATATCATTTTCATTTATATTTATATTTAATTTAATTTTCTTAACCTTAATTTTTTAATAATATAAATTTGTAAATTCTTACCAAATTTTCATGTTCACTTTCTCATAATATTTTATATCATAATTTAGTTTTTTTTTTCTGGGTGAAAATGCTGCTCTCTACTAGCTGACCACTTTTCGTACCTTCAAAAGTGATTGGGATTGTCACTGCCATTGGTATTATCCAAATTTTTTAAAAAGAAGAACAAAAGATTGATAAAACAAAACACATCTGAAAACCCAATATGCATAAAAAAGTATAATACTATTCTCTATCTCTAAATACTCGAATAGGTAGCATGCTTCATTCGTCACCCTTGGGGATTATTCATGATAACGTTACTTTTAAACTAAACACCTTTTGTTGATTCAGCGAAACCATACACAGAAATTACTGTTCCTGTTATTTGTAACACTTTCTCTAGGGATTATTGTGGAGAGGTGTGGTGTGGTTAGTTATTGTGAGAAGAGATGTTGTGTAGTTGAGGGATTTGACACCAGGCCAGCACTGAGCAATACAGTTGTTCTTTGCACAGTAGTCTGCAGTGCTCCCACACCAGTTGTACTTACTGCAGCACCTCCCTGAGTTGCAGAAGAACCTTCCAGCTGGACTGCATGTTGGATCACCCTCCACACACACGCTCATCATCATCACTATCATCATCACCATCATGATCATCACTTTCTTCATCTCCATCTTTCCTCACTTAATCTGCACAAACAAAGACAATCATCATATACATACAAACAGTTCGAACTGTATCTATTAAATATCACTTATGTAAGATATGTTTGTATCAATCTGAGGAGAAAATATTTATACTGAACTATGCTTTAGGAGGAGAATCCATTGAATATACCTTGATAACAAGATTGATTCCTTGCTTGTGTTGGGATACTTTGAATTAGGCCATGGGAGGACTGTATTTATAGTTCCAAGTTTGGTGATTTCGTAAATTAAACGTGGATGATGAATGGAATTTGGAATCCTTATCACCAACCGAATGGAAGCAGGCGTGGGAATGCATATTTTATAGTGCGCCTACTTCTTTTGAATTTTATACTCTTTATCTTTAATGTCAGTAGTTTATAGGAACTATTTGTGGAAGGTCAACTAAAAACTACAAGATTACCTAATAGAACACGTTGTGTGTTTCTAAAAAAGACAATCTCCACTTCGTTAGTGCTTTCTCACTAATTATTTGTGGTGATGAAATTTGCTTCTCCACGCCAAATGAAATAATCGCTACAATCAAATATTGACAAATGTAATGTTGGGTCTTATTTCAAGATTTGATTTGATTTTATCTTATTTATATTGACATTTATTTTTATAGTGTGTTACCACTGTTTATTTATTGTGTCTATTATTTTATTTATATATTAATTACTAGTTTTTTATTTATTGTGTTTATCATTTAATATTTGTATTTATTTATTATTTAACTAGCAATCACATCTTTGTGTGCAATGGGTATGTCGCATAGGTATGAAAAGTAGATTAGGGAAAAAATGGTCTACTTGTGATATACATTTGTGATGTAAATGACTTCAATTAGTAGATATATATATATGAGTAGAGAGAGGGAGAGATATGAAGGCATAACAAGATAGAGATAGAGGGAGGGATGGATGTATTTAAACATGTTGAGATAGAAACAAAGAGACAAAGAGACAGAGATATAGAGGTTTATGAAAATGAAGAGCGAGAGAGATGATGGATAGATAGAGGGAGAGATATCTGCAGAAAGGAAGATAGATGTAGAGATTAAAATAGAGCAAAAGAGGGAGAGATAAGGCGAGAGATTGATATGGAGATAAAGAGTGAGAGGAAGATGGGAAAACATAGAGAGGGAGAGGAAGAGAGAAAGAGAAATATAGATGTTGAGATAGAGTCGTAGAGAGATGGAGATATAAGGAGGTATAGAGAGGGGGGAGGGAGAGAGACATAGTGACAAACAACTAAAGAGAAGTAGAGATAGATATATAGAGGGGGAGATAGAGAGAGGGAGAGGGAAAGACAAATATTTGAGAAGAAAAAGGGAGAGGTGGTAGAGATAAAGAGATGAATAGGGGAATATCGGGGAGAGATGGTGATATACAGAGAGTGATCTGAATTATGGATTCGGATGACAACACCTAAGTGAGAACCTGCGGTATTGTGGATGAACAAGATAGCACATAGTTGAAACAAGTCAAAAAGTAATCTATTCCATTCGAAAATCCAACTTATAGTAGTTCATGAGATTCCAAGGGTCACACAAACCTCTTGAGAATCGAAGCCCAACAATCACATTTGTTTATTACATAATAAAATCTAAAAACTACGAAAATTTCAAAAAAACTATATGAGATTTTATCCTAACTTTAACTAGGCATGACTTTCTGCTCGAGACTCGAAATTACGAGCCGTTTAACTCATTGGAAAGGTCTCCAAGAGTAAGGAGTGAAGTCCTGCAAAAATGTGCCTATGGCAACGTTCTAAAGGACAAGCCAAACTTTCAAGGGCTGAAAATGCCCCGAAGGCCTTCAAAATTGATAATTACTAACACATAGGAAAACTAAAAAACATATATAAAATATTTCAAATTTTCTTCTGATCATTACTCCCCCCTTGGAGAGCAATGGGCTCCATTGCATCAACACTCTGAATGAGATGAGAGAAATGGAGCTGAAGCTGCTCCTTGGTAAACCACTTTCCTTGTTGAGCGTTTTACCCTACTCGAACCACTTTGTATAGATAGATCTATTGTTTTTTGAGTGTTTTCACCATGGTGTCCACAATCTGATCACATTGGAATGGAGAAGTTGCACCTGGATTCAATTCTCTAGTGGAAATTGTTTTTGCCACATCTGCAACATCTAATAGTGGAGGAAAATATGGCTTCAAGAGTTCCACATTGAAGACTAGATGAAGACCCAGAAATGGGGGTAAATTAAGCTCAAAAGCATTATCACCAATTTGCTTGATGATTGTGTATGGTCCATAACGTAGAGGGTGAAGCTTCCTATTGGCACCCTGCAATCATTCCTTCTAAATATGCAGCCACACCTTGTCCCCGACTTGAAAATTATGAGGAGTATGATGCTCATCATATCTCTCCTTATATTTCTTATTGGTATGCTCCAAGATTTCATGGACTTGTTGTTACAAATGATGAATTCTATCAATGAACTGGGCTACCTTATCTTCCTCCTTACCAACACGTGGAAGCAGATTAGGTTGAATTTAAGTGGCATGGCAACATCCATGGGTGCAAGTGGCTGATAACCAAGACATACCTCAAATGGAGTGTGACCAGTGGAACTATGGATTGCCCTGTTGTAGCTATGTTGAATGTATGGAAGACTTTCATCCCATGTGCGGGGATGTTTTGAGTGATACATGCGTAGGATGTGAATGATCATTTGGTTCACTACCTCTATCTGGCCATCTGTTTGAGGATGGAAAGCGGTAGACTTTGTTAATTTTGTGTCCCTCTTTTCCCATAATTTGGACCAGAACTTACTAAGAAACTTGTTGTCCCTATCTGAAATGATGGTATTCGGCAAACCAAAATGAACGCAAATGTGTTCAAAGAAAATCTTTGCAGTATCCTCTGCAGAAATTGTTTTTGCACAAGCCACTATTACTGCCATTTTTTAGAACCTATCTACCACAACATACACACAATCTTGGCCTCTTTTGGTGGTTGGAAGACTAGACATGAAGTCCATAGAAATGGAATGCCAAGGTTTTTCAGGAACAGGAAGTGGTGAATACAATCCAAGTTTACGATTGGCAAACTTAGCAATAGCACATGTGGTAAAAGCTTGAATATATGAAATGACATCATTTATCAACTTTGGCCAACAAAAATACCTCTGAAGTATAGCAGTAGTCTTGCCTATACCAAAGTGACCAACAACCTTACTATAGTGAGCCTCCCATATCAACTTTTTGCATTTTGCATTGGGCACATAGATTTGGCCAAGGTCACAAAGCATTCCATCCTGCAAATAGAAATCATTCACTTGATGTCCCTTCACCAATTGATTATAAATATTTGCAAATTCAACATCATTTTCATACAAGCAAGCCCAAGCTTTAGTTTGATGACCACATGAGTCCAATACCAAATTGATAGCTGCAATGCGAAGCCTGCTCAAACAGTCTGCTACTTTGTTAGTGCTTCCCTTCTTGTGGCGAATATTGAGATGAAATTGTTGTAGATAGGCTGACCATCGTTGGTGTCGATCATTCTGCAACTTCCCTTGTGTTTGCAAGAATTGAAGAGGTTTGTGATCTGTGTGGATGACAGTCTCCTTACCCAAAATATAATGTTTCCACTGCTGGCTGGGTGCAAGAAGTTGAGTCCCACTTTTGGGCAAAAAGTGGAAGCGTTTTCCCTATTTTTTAATTTTTTTGTCGATTGATGTCAAAATTTGAGGTACTTAGATTTTGAATCTGAAAAAACTTTAGTAATAGAAAATGTAGTGCTCGGAGTCTAATTTTCAAATATGTAATTTATTTCAATACCCACATGGTCAAAATATTAAAAAACCACTTTTTCAAAATGCCTGTTTCAAGACCATACCACACATGTGTACGACCACCATATTTTGACGTAAATAAAAGAATGTTTGCAAATCCTTCTGGGAAAAGATACCTAATACACCAAATATTGATGAGAATTTTTTTTTTTTTTTTTTTTGAATATTTTTTTTTTAATTAATTTTTAATTGACTATAAAGTACATTTTCAAAACATCTGGTGTATGACCACCATAATTTGATGAAAATTTTAATTTTTAATTTATTTTTTTTAATCTTCAAAAGAATTGTATGTAGATTGATGTCATATAATTTATTTTCAAAAAAACCTAAAAACAAAAAAGTTATTAAAGTTTTACTAAACCTCACTATTTTACATTTAGGTACCACTTTTGATTAATAAATAATGCAAAAATAGTAAAATGAATCATATCACTATGAAATTTATATTTTTGAAATTAGGATAGTGAGAGCTCTAATGAGTTTTTGTTTCATAAAAAAATACGATCAAGAAGACCTTCAAAAAATTACGGCAAGGCACAAATCTGGTATTCCAGTGCCTTAGCCATTTTTTTGGAGGTCCAAGCACAAGCTTGGTTGCACCAAGCCTAACCCAAAGCCAAAACCGAGGCATGGGTGTGTTTCCCACTCCATCTTTTATGAAACGGGCGCCTATTATTTAAAATTCAAAAAATGAGAACCCGTTTTGAAATTTATAGTACTTTAAGAAACATGTGGCTGTTTTTAGAAACGGGTGCCCGTTTTTAGAAACGAGTACCCATTTCTAAAAATCATGCACCCATTTCTCTGTGGTGGTCCGATCCTAAATGGGCACCCATTTTTCAAAACGTGCACCCATTTTATTTTTATGGGTCAGAGCTCCGAAGCTAAACGGGTGCCCGTTTCTTAAAAAACGGGTACTCGTTTCTAGCGGCAAAATTTTTTGCTCGCAGACTTTCGTGGAATTGGGACCCAACTTCTTGCACCCACCTTGCTTCCATGCTTGAACGATAGCATACAGTTTCTTGTCGTAAGTGGCATACCGATGCACTATATCATAATTTTTTTGACTATGATATGCAACTGGGTGACCATGTTGCATAAGAACAACTCCCAAGGCATATTCGGATGCATCAGTTTGTATTTCAAATGACTATTGTAGGTTAGGAAGAGATAAAACCGATGCAGAACATAATCTTTGTTTTAACTCCTCGAATGCTTTCTGTTGAGCACTCATCCATTTAAACTTTGCTTGTGTTCCTCCCCGGAATGACTTATTTAGAGGCCAAGACAAATGGGAAAATCCCAACACAAATCTGTGATAAAAGTTTGCCAATCCAAGGAAACTTCTTAACTCTATGAGATTTCTAGGAGATGGCCAGTCCTTAATTACTTGTATCTTCTCTGGGTCAAAATAGACACCCTCACTATCAATAATATATCCCAAGTATCTGATACTCTGCTTACCAAAGGGGCACTTTTCTTTGTTCTCATAAAGCCCATGATCTTGTAAAGTTGAGATAATTTTTTCCACATGTTGCATATGTTCATCCCAAGTTTTGCTAAAGATGAGTATGTCATCCAGATATACCACCACGAAAGAATCAGTGAATGGCCTAAGTACATTATTCATCATTCTCATGAATGTCGCTGGGGCGTTTGTTAGACCGAAAGGCATCACTAGCCACTCAAACAATCCATCTTTAGATTTGAAAATTATCTTCCACACATCAGCTGAGTCAATTGGTACTTGATGGTATCCCGATTTCAAATCAATTTTTGTGAAGAATCGGACCCCTCTAAATTGGTCCAAGAGGTCATCTATCTGGGGAAGTGGATACCTATTTTTTATTGAAATTTTGTTCAAGGCCCTATAGTCAATACAATTTCTCCAAGTTCCGTCCCTTTTCTTTGCTTTAACAATAGGACTGCCATAGGGTGATGCACTTGGACGAATATGTCCTTTCTCAATCAATTCTTGTATTTGCCTCTTAATTTCATCATTTTCTAATACTGATCTATGATAGACTGGTTCATTAGGCAATGGAGTTCCTGGTATCAAATCAATAGTGTGTCTTACTTGGCAGTGTGTAGGTACCCCAGTTGGCAACTTAAACAAATTCCCATACTTTATCAAAATTTGGTCCATTGATTTTTTCTATTGTGTTATGGTGTTTGTGATGGTATTGGAATTATATACAAACATCCTTTCTTCTTCAGAATGAATCATTGACAATATGAATGTTCTTGTTTTGGCAACCAACCTCCTACATTGCTTAGCACTAATCAAAGAGGTAGTGTATGCAGGGCTTACCTTTGGTATTTGGTATTTCTGCTCACCTAATCTGGTTGTCACACTGCGAGGTCTGGATTCATAGACACCATGGCATTGGTATATATATGGTTGTCCCAAAAAAATATCACAAACATTTAAAGGAGCCACATCACAATTTACTTCATCTTTGAAAGGCTTTATAGAGTAGGAAATGCGACATTGTTGGTGCACTTGGATATCTCTTCCTTGACTTACCCATCCCATAGAATAGGGTTGCGGATGTGCTATTGTTTTCAAATTCAATCTTTTCACAGTCTTTGCGGATATCAGGTTCTTTTGACTTCCACTATCAATAACAAAGTGTAGGGCTTTTCCTCCGACCCACATCTGTGAGTGAAACAATCTCTCCTCATCCTCCCAGGGCAATATCTTTGTAGCAGCTACTGTTGCATATGGATCAGCCTCAATGATCTCTTCATGACTTTCTTTTGGGCAAGATTCTACCACCTGAGGTTCTTCCTTGTCCTCATGTGTCTCCATCATAAATTTTTTTATGGTTTTGCAATATTTTGTGTTGTGAGAGGGACTTTTATGGAATTCACACCACATATTGTTCTCTTGCGTCTTCTTCATACCCCATGCCTTTTTCATTGGTGAATTGGGAGAAGATTCCTTGGAGGTTTGTTTCCACGTAGTTTTGCTACCTTCACTCTTCCATCTGTTATTTGCAAAGTTATCCCTCCTTCCTTTCTGTTTGAATTTCTCCTCATTTTTTGTAGCAAATTTATATGCACTAGGTAAAGTCTCTATGTTTAGGAATTCCATTTTGGTTTGAATATACCTATGGAGTCCACTCTGATATTTTAAAACTCAGTGCTTCTCACAATCTTTGATGCCAAGTTTTGTTGTTAAAGCATGAAATAGATTAGAATACTCTTGAACAGTTTGGTCTTTTTTTGTCGAAGCAATTGCCACTACATATATTTTTGTTCATATGTATCTACAAAAATATTCTTCCTTTATGTGCTCCATGAACTCTCCCCATGTGGGTTTTTGATCAAAGATGAACGTAGTGCCCATTTCTGCTGCCTTGGTTGCTAACTTCACTTCCCAAGAATCCTTCACATGATTTTCAGCTTCGAGAAGAGCGAAAGTTATTTTCTCTTCATCTAAGAATTTGTTGAAAGAGAAATACCTTTCCAGTTTTGAAACCCAGTCATCAACGACATCTGCATCAATCTTTCCTTTAAATGTGGGTATATCAAAATTCACTTGCACCTCAAATGGTGTATACCCTGTGAACGGTAGGTTTGTAGGTGACCCACGACTTGCCAACATCTGCTTGAACTGCTCCATCATTTCTTCTCATTGTTTTGTTAGTGCATCTGCAACCAACGCTTTAATGTCATCATCGGTCTGCAACTTAGCCATCTTCGATCTTGTGCATCTCAAAGGAAGGTAGTTTGAAGGATTCCTTGTTTCCAACCCCAATCTTTGATATGTTGATCACGTGTGATATGACATACAGGAGCGAACTTTCTCTAATACCACTGATCTGAATTATGGATTCTGATGACAACACCTAAGTGAGAACCTGCCGTATTGTGGATGAACAAGATAGCACATAATTGAAACAAGCCAAAAAGTAATCTATTTCATTCAAAAATCCAACATATAGTAGTTCATGAGATTCCAAGGGTCACACAAACCTCTTGAGAATTGAAGCCCAACAGTCACATTTATTTATTACATAATAAAATCTAAAAACTACGAAAAATTTCAAAAAAAACTATATGAGATTTTATCCTAACTTTAACTAGGCATAACTTTCTGCGCGGGACTCAAAATTACAAGCCGTTTAACTCGTTGGAAAGGTCTCCAAGAGTTAGGAGAGAAGTCCTGCAAGAACGAAATGCCTCGAAGGCCTTCAAAATTGGCAATTACTAACACATAGAAAAACTAAAAAAAATATATAAAAATATTTCAAATTTTCTTCTGATCAGAGAGGGAGGGAGGGAAAGGATGAGAGATGATGTAGAGGGGGAAGAGAGTAGAGAGATAACTAAAGGGATCGAGAGAAGAGGGAGGTGAGATGGAGAGATATAGGTTGAGAGGGGGGCATTATAGAGAGATATTAAGGGGAAAGAGAAAGAGATGGAGAGATAAGAGGTTAGAGGTAGAGAAAATATGGATAGAGAGGAGTGAGAGGGAGAGAGAAGGATAAAGACATATAGTAGAAGAGATAGAGGGAGAGATGGAGAGATACATAGAGAGTGTGATATAAATATAGGGAGATATAAAGAAATAGAGAGAGATCGGGTAATGAAGGTAGAGAGACATGAATAGAAATATATAACAAAGGAGTGAGATGGAGATAGAGAAAGAAATAGATATTGAAAGTGGGAACTTTTGTTTCAAAATTCATTATAAATAGTCACAAGTCCAATAATGAGGTAATCGAGAGCCCTGCACTACAAACTAATGTAATTTTTTTTTCCTTTTCTGATACTATTTTTAGGCCTATTTTTGGAGGTTATGTCACGTCACACGTAGAACCTGTTTAGGCAGATCCTTAAATCATGGTTCTAAAATATATCACCCGTAAACAAGTAATCTTTCCCAATCTGGAGTGAAATTGATTCTTCTTCCTTAATAAGCGGGTGTTGTTCAATCCTAGAACTAACGCTAGTCTATCTGATTTAGGTAGCTTATGAGCATGTTTTTATCATGGTTAGAATTTGAGTTAAGGTGGCATTTTGGTTGTGTAAGTGTCCATTTCGTTAGAGGTTAAAATGGAAGCTATTGTGGTCTAGTTTGGGATCATTTGGGTTGAGGGGGATAATGTTCCTTAAAGGTTGGGATGCAAACTATACTTTTTAATGTTATTTAATTATAATTTTTAATTAGGATTGAGCTAAAGAATTCTAGATCTGGCACCATGTTCAGTGGGGATGAAGGAGAGGGTTAGGAAACAGAGCAAGGGGATGGAATCGATCTGAGTCAGGTAGCGGCATCTTGGTCGTCCTTAGTTATGGATTTAGAGAATTAGTCACACTTGGTTGAATTGGGTACAATCGGGAGCTGTCAAATTCCAACTATAGTAGCTTATGCTTTTGGTGAAACATGAATGTTGTTCGTTGCAGTTCGGCACGGTATAGTCAGAGCGTCTGTATGTAGTTACAAGGTTTCTCTATGCTCGAAAGGAAAGAGACTTGCTTTGGGCTAGCAGTGGCAAGTTCCCTGCTCCTTTGTCCAAAACAAGGATGAAAGTAAGCGGAAACTGGGTTGATTCATCACTATTATCCTCTACTTCTATTTCTGATTGAGGAAGAGATCGCAGCAATGTTATCCCCGCCTTTACCAGTACTTACTTTAGTGCAGTGACTGCTTCTGAGGTGGTGCAGAGATTTAGGGTTCACAATCTTGTAATGGTTGTGGAGAATTAAAATGAGCAAACGGAAAGAAAATAAGAACCAAAAATTGATGGCACAGAATAAGTGTTAGTTATAAATGAGCAAAGAAATTAATACAAAACAGCAGAAAGTTAATAACATAAACACATAACACAGGTTTAACGTGGTTCACCATTAAGTGGATACATCCACCAGAAATGCAGGGAGTCCTTCTATTAATCGATAATGCAAATATTACAACACTATAATACATGATTGTACACGCCTATTTATACATTCACATTCAGGTTTGGAATGAAGAGTCTAGAGAAGATGAAAGGTCGTGACCATTGGGCTTTGCATCCCAACAATCTCCCACTTGAAGCTCAATCGGCACAACCATACCTCAACATTCCCTGCATTTCCAATTCTTCACCTCGCAATCAGGCGCATCAAAGACTTCAATTTCGCCAGATTTTGCTCACAGACTGTACGAATTAGTCTTCCCCAAGCCAAATCGCAGTCAAATATATCTCCTCCTACTACTTCACCAAGCACAAACTCATTCTCAGTTAGTCCACCTTTTAGAGCATTGTCCTGTGAACTGTACATCTCATGCACCTCGATGTTAACACTACCCTCTCCAAAGCTCCTAAACTCTACCTCCAATGAATGCTTCACAGCAAATTCCAAATCCTTGCACCATGCATCTACAACCAATACATAGGACGGGGTAGGCATATTACCATGATCATCTGCAATGATCTTCACACGATCGTGCTGCCACAGTCCAATGCGACTATATATAGTCCTAACATCGGTTCCCATAGCCTTTGGTCCAAAACACCATGACATGTCTATGGCTCTAGTGGTCAAATCTGATCTTTCACTATCATATTCTACTTTCGTCCTTTCCTTCACCATTGTCAGGAATCGATTCAAACCCAAAGAATCTGCTACCTTTGCTTCCTTCTTGAAATGGGAACATTTATAATCATTTTCCCTGCAACCATCCTCGGACCCTAAGATCGAAAACCCACTTGGTTGCAGTCCTAGTTTGGATAAATATGGCATCGGTTTGGGGAGAAGGATCATTGGATTTTGATTCAACGCCTTCCAAGTACAATGTAAAGTCTGAAGGCTGTCTGTTGCCATTGCCATAGCTTTTTCTTTGTGTCTCTGCTCATACTTGAACTCTTCAACTCTTTGAAGACTGGTGATTAATCTTGGTGATGTAACCTCGTTTTCTCTGCTCTGGTTATCATGAGCTTGCACCTTGGCCTAAGACATCATCACCACGACATCCTCATACTCTGGCTCCATACCCTGGCGACACTGGCCATCATCTTGCAGTAAGAAATCATCATTAGATCGATAATCGTTCATTGCAGCCATGGATAAATAGTGGGGAATTGGAACTTCTCCCACACGAGAATGCCTTTCCTCTGCACCCTTACCTACTTCATGCAGATTAAGATGCTCCTCTGGCAAAGCCTCCATGCTATAATTTGCTTGCCTAGGAAACTCCTTAACAGTCAATCTATGACTCTGACACTCAACTTGAGCATCTGTTTTCAGTCCTGCACCAGCCAATGTAACGTGGTTTTCCAGATTTACAATTTTCGTGAATGTCCTAGAATCTACTAGCATGGCTGTCGATTTTATCTCAATACAAGGAACGATATTGGCATCAAATGTTTCCTCACCACTACATCCTCCATCTTCGCAGATATCTTTCACACTGGACTTGACCTCTTCGACTTCCAAAATTTGAACGTGGCACACAGTAGTCATCTCTACTGGTCTGTCGACAGAACCTGAAACATTGTCCAATGTGGTAAAAATCGTATTGAGGGATACCAATTCCTTTTTCAGCTCTTCATTTCTTTTTTTTGTAGAAAACTCCCACTCTTTGGTAAATTTCTTTTTCAATTCTGCCATTTCATCTTCCATATGGCATATTCGCTTTGCGAGAATAAAATTTTCCTCCTGTAGTTTCTCAATTCTTTTGTATAGGTAATCTTTCGAGCTGTAGGCCTCATCTTCTTCAGGGTCATCTTCATTCACCAGTTCCGAGACGACATCCTCCTCACCCTGGGAGGGATCTTCCTCATCTTGGGAGGCAAACAAATAAGTCTCTTCTTCTTCAAACAATGAATACAACAAACCCTCTTCTTCTTTAGACGAAGTCTCCTCCTTTTCCTAGCCATCCCACCAATGTCGTTTAGCTTCAACATCCACTTGGACATCACTCTCTACCGAGTCTAGACTACCAAGAAATTTTTCAATGATTGATTTGACTTCATCATCTGAATCTTCAGCCTGTTTGTCGATAACATAAAACCACCCAGCTCCGGGATCAAACACAGAGTAAGGGCACCCATATCCAGGATCAACTACCCAATCGGATCCCATCTCTGCTCAACATTTCACCATAGCTCTGCTACCAATTATTAGTTATAAACGAGCAAAGAAATTAATACAAAACAACAGAAAGCTAATAACATAAACACATAACACAAGTTTTTAACATGGTTCACCACTAAGTGGCTACGTCCACCAGAAACACAAGGAGTCCTTCTATTAATCGATAATGCAAATATTACAACACTACAATACATGACTATATACGTCTATATATACATTCATATTCAGTTTTGGAATGAAGAGTCTGGAGAAGATGAAAGGTCGTGACCATTGGGCTTCACATCCCAACAATAAGGAGGGTTGACGACCTTAGTCTTATCCATGCTGACAAAGATGACCGAATGTGGTCTAATCCAGCTAGACAATGCTGAGCCCAACTCAAACAATGGAGATTTATTTGATTGTCTTGCACAGTCTCTCGTGCAATTAGAACCATTGATTTTCAAAGTGAATTATAAAACTTCATAAAGGGTATGCTTTCGGTATAATTATTGTGTTTATTATTTAATATTTGTATTTTATTATTAATTATTTATTGTGTCTATTATTTTATTTATATATTCATTACTATTTATTATTTATTGTGTTTATTATTTAATTTTTGTATTTTGTCATTTTTATTTATCGTGTCTATTATTTTATTTTTATATTAATTATTATTTATTTATTCCCTATTATTTTATTTATATATTTATTACTTTTTTTAAGTGTGTTTATTATTTAATTGGTGTATTTTGTTATTGTTTATTTCTTCTCTTTGTTGTTTTATTTCAATATTCATGGTTATCTTATATCTAATTTACACCTCTTTACACTAGGTCAATTCCATAGTGTTTGGGTTTGATCTTGTGCCACACAAAATTGATCCTTAAGTTTCATAAGGTAAAATTCAATGTACGCTAATTCATATCAATTATTGTCAAGAAATGGAGAGCATAGTTTTGTAACATTATATGAACACTTTTGATTGGAGTATTACAAGAAACAATAATCAACATCAAAGTAATTTAGGAAATTTACATGTTAAATTAAATGTTCATCCATGAGTAAAGCTAGTTTAACCAGGGGGGTTGACCTCGTAGAACATGACCCATATAATCCTATGATCTCCTCAATTTATTTTCCAATATTACTAGCCCTTTTTCATTAATAAAAATTAGAGACAAATGCACAACGTAGTTTTTAATAGTCTACACTCAATTAGATCAATCTTGTGGGTTATAAGATAGTTTTGTGTCATCAAATAGTGAAATTGTGTGATGCCAACATTCAATTCCTCATCATAATTCTTAGAGGTGAGTGCCTATTACTTCTCATTATTTTCAAGCATGTAATGAAATTATCAATTCCTTGTTGAATTATTGAAATCTAGGTTAGTTGTTTTTTATTTGTATTTGTTCATCCCCAATAAGGCTTTTTCCTTAAGAACAGGGTAGTTGGGAAGTTTCACATGGATGGTACTAAGTGTGACCTTTGGAACGATCTCTAGGATTTTAGAAGCTGTCTCTTCGATCTTTTAAGGAGGGTAGGGGGGGAGGAGAGAAAAATAACACAAGAAAATAAAATTAGAGGAGGTGTGCCAAAGCTTTAACAACACTTTAAACCCTCCTTGAGATTAAACCTAAAGACATCTAACTTCTCTAGAATAGACACAAAATGCCACCAACTCTTCATTGTTGGGGAGAGAATGGAATGCATAAGGCTCAAAGGCACATAGCATGGCATTCAAATCTTCCCATGAGAAGAATCCATTAAGTTCCATCAAAGCCTAAATCTATCGGTTATCACTTTAACAGTTAACATCCACAAATTTTGCTCATCAAATGGCATACTCTAGTTCCTAGCCATAAATAATTGTAGGAAATATCTAAGTGTGTTTAACACGACCTAAATCCCTATGAAATCACATTGAAAATTATAAAAGCTAGGACTCATAATCATCAGTAACTATGCTCATCCTGCAAATGACATAGAGCATTAAAAGATAAACATTAAGCATAGATAAGATACACAGAGAGGCAAGCTTGGCACAATCCATTGCATCTAATTTCTATTAATTATCTAGACATATAATGCTAAGGTCTCAAAATAAGATCAATGCTATTGATATTCCAAATGTCCTCCTTGCAAAAATTGTGAACAATTGGGGGGCCTCCTATTACAATGTGCACACAAGATTATATAGAGAAAATCTCTTTTATTTTGAAGTAGTAATTGCAAGTGAACAAGTTTAAGCATACCCGCCACATGTCCACCATTATTATGGAGGTTATTACAACTGCCATGAGCTCAATCATTTATGTTCCTTTGTGTGCGGAAGTGTTGCCAACTATTCATTACACTCCTTTTTCATTGCAACCGCCATGGCATGGGTTTTTACTTTGGTCTGTATTTGTGCCCTTTTCTTTTGTCACATGATATCTCTTGGTACCTTTTCACTTTGATAATAGCTAATGGCATACTTTTTTTTCTCTTTGGGCTCAAAATATGCTTGGGCTTCTACTTTGTCAACATGTGGTATGCTAGCAGAAATTTTGGAGCCTTCTTTTTATTTTAATTTTGAAAACGGCATGGTGTGTTGATACATGGTACACTTGCATGTCTTTGTGAGAGTAGGGAGCTACAATTTAACTTGAACTCGCATTGCTTTGACATGTGGTGATCTCAACTTGGTGGGGTCATAACTCCCTGCTCGGTGCTCGAAATTCAAAACCTCTTATACCATTGGAAAGGTCTTTAGAAGATCTAATTCTGATCCCTTAATTCTATGTATCCAACTATTGATTTAAAGGACTAGTGACGGTCTCGACCCCAAATTTTTCTCCAAAGGCCTCCAAAAATGTAAATTACTAAAACATAGAAAAATGCCAAAAAAGGGATTTTTCTATTTTTCTCATCTTTGATCTCTCCATCACCTCTACATAGCTCCAAATCTCCTTCAGAATGATTTTGACATGTTTCCATCAATGCCTTGAGCATAAACATGCAAAAGATGTAGATTTTATGTACAACTCGAGCAACTCACAAAGGACCTTCACCTATGGAGGTTGAGCACAATATTTATGGTTCATAGATCAAAAGCCTCATCCATGCTAAAAGAAGAAAGCATATAAGTTGTTGATTCATTTCAACTATCTCAAATAGGTTCTCAATAATGAATAATAAGGGCATGAAAGATGCCAACGTTTAGTTTCTCCTATGGGATGTTTACATGTGAAACATTGGAAACTAGTAGCCTCAACCATCCATTAGGCATAGAGTCGCTGAGAGGATCCACACAACATATGCATTATTGCAGTTGGACAAAAGCTTGAAACCAAAGAATACATCCTCTTAGGGAGAATGTAGCATGTAGAATTGTACTTCTTGCAAAGGATCTAACTATTATTTACATGATCTCCAAAATCTATAAGGAAATTAAACAAAGTCATTAACTAGTTTACCAAAGTAACTTCCCTTTCTGACCAACTTCTAATGCTTCACATGTTCCTAGACAAGCAACTAGAAAGAAAAGAATAACAAGCATCCAACAAGCTATTAGAATTCCTCCCAAAACTTAAGATCAAAATAGTTTTCCCACTTATGAATGATGTCCTCTTGTGGTGAATAGGAAAGAAAATATTACTCTCTTTGATGCTCATCTTCATACTTGAAAGTAAGCATGACTAGGGGCGACTTGTAGGTATCTTGTTGGGCTAGGTGCCTGATGGGACATCCTCTTAAAAGTATCAAGTCTAAGGAATCAACATTGGACTTAAAACCATTCTCTGCATCCTTGATGTCTTGTTGACTAACATGGATAGGTCTTGAAGTCAAATCTGGTTGTGTGGGAACCTATTCATATTGTTGTTGTTGCTCATGCTCTTCTAACTCATGAGATGATGGCTTGATGTGGATATGAGAAAAAACTTCTAACTCACCCAAAAAATGGGTCTTCATCAATGTCCTCTTTGCTTCCTTCCATGCCAGGGATCACCTTTACTTCACAATAGTCCTCATGATGATCTATAGAAGCATCAAGCTTCTCCCCTTTCTCAACCTTATTAACTTTGTCATATTCACATGATCTGGACCATGCTCTTCAACATCTACTCACTCCTTTAATACTTCTACCATTGTTGAAATGGTAAAGTATTCTTCCTCGTTGTCAACAAAGCAAGAAAGTTCATCAAAAGAGAGGAATAAACCCTCTTCTCCATTTTTATCTTGTGGTAGGGGCACTAGCTTTTCATCTTTGCAAGAATATGGAAGCTTACAACAAGAAAGTTGTGCTTATTCCCTTCTCTATTCATTAGACCGGTTAGCTCTCCAAACAACAAATCCACTCTTAAAGAGTGAAATAGTGTGAGGACAAGAGAATTGAGGGGAAAAATTATTTTGCAAAAGGGACAAAGAAGTCTGTATTTCCTAAGTGGAAATAAGCCCTTGGAAGGATTCAAAAGGCACCCTCTCCCCAAATCTTGAGATTTCAAATTTAGTAGCTCATATGGCTAATTTCTCCTCTTGCATAAGCTGCTTTTCCATAACCGCTAGTTGTTTGATCTCTTCTTTCCTAGCAGAAACCTTGGATTGCAATAAATTGCTCTTGTTATTTTCTTTGAGTCTCCACTTGTTGTTGTTGAATCTAATCTTGGTGAGAAAGATGATCTTTTTGTAGGCAATATTCCTTCTCCTCCTTAATAACCTTCAGCTATTCTTTGAAATTCATCATTATTTCTCTAGTCCTAACATTCTCTAAGTTTCTTATAGTTTTATGCTTGGGGGAAGGATATCTTAAGCATGTTGATGGGAAATATAATAAGCCTCCTTTGGTTGCTTGTAAGTGTATGCAAATTTCCAAGAAGGCTATGCAAAGGGTGGGTGAGAGGAAAGCATTAGGAAAATGCCCATAACTTGTTATAGAAAGGTAATATGGAGCAAAATTGGAATTATATATAGCTTGATATTATTGATAGGGAGGTAAAATACTTGTATTTTTATGGAGAGGAGGGGGAAACATTTGTTGTCCATACTATCTTTCCATACTAAACCACAAGGAAAGCAAAATATTTGTAAATGATGTTTTAAATAAGAGAAAAAGGTATGCTAAAAATAGAGATATTGGTACATACCAGTAGATTTACCCAACTATTCCAAACTCATATAGTTGCCAGGTGCTTGGAGGATACCTCCTTAAGGTTGAACACACTAAAGAATGCACCAAATCTCCAGCGATGAAAGTCTAGTCCCATCGGGCATGCTAGGAAATTCTCATAGGGATTTAGACCATGTTAAATATTCTTATGGGTAAGTGCACAAAGATGGTGGTCAAAAAGGGGGGTATAAGTGGACACTTTTTTTTTTGAAATCAGGTGAACCTGAACTTAGAGGCAAAAATTTGAAAGTCATCCACTCAAGATATGAAGATAATCAAAGAACAAATATTGTATTACTCTGAATCTAGTTTCCAAAATACTAAACTTTTTCA
This sequence comes from Cryptomeria japonica, assembly GCF_030272615.1. Lineage (NCBI taxonomy): Eukaryota > Viridiplantae > Streptophyta > Pinopsida > Cupressales > Cupressaceae > Cryptomeria > Cryptomeria japonica. Next base: position 398,300,683 of record NC_081410.1, read on the forward strand.
AAATTGGATAAGATTAAGGGGGTCAAATCCATTGTGCACGAAAAACTGACCCTGTTTTTTTCTGAAAAACATAACATAGTGTCTGACGTGCACATCAAAAAAGTCATAGTTAGATTTAGTATTTTTACAAGTCCTTTAGCAGAAAGATAGTTAAGAGTGAGCACTAGAAGATGTGTATTTTTTTGTAATTTTTTGTTGAGTATTGTTTCTTTTATGATTTTTCCAATCGAGCACATCCTGAAAATTTGGTACCTGTTCGTGCATGAAGCATAAGTTGCACTAAACAAATCGAAAATACAATTTATTTATTTTTAAATTGTAAAGAATAAAGTGCACTACAATAATATATAAAGTTTTTTAAATTTGGATATGTATATTATCAAAAGTTATTCAAAAAATGGTGCACCTATGTTTGTGAGAACTATGGAGACACTAGTAAAAGAAATTCAATAATAATATGTTATTGTTGTTCAAATTGAAAAAAAATTATATGGTTAGAAATCTCAAAAGATGGGTGAAAATATGGTGGCAGTTTTAGAAATAGCCACTTTATGAAGTGTAAACCTGATGATGACAAAGTTGATAAACCAAGTTGATAAAATAAAACATGTCAAAAATGAGAGAAATGGAGGGAAATCAAACTTCCAATCCATAGCTTTGTCATCCAGGCCTATTTCCAAGCCTGAACAGTCAAAAGCGCGTATAGGGCATGTATAGTGTAAGCAGTGCATACACGCTTGTTTCCCTTTAAACAACACGTACGTGCTATCTTTACTATAAACAGTGTGTACGCGCTATTGTATAATATGATATTCTATGTATAATATGTGTATATACATATAATATATAATACATGTATAATATGACATTGTATATATAATATGTTTATATACATATAATATACACATGTAAGTGTATCGTCTCTCCCTCTCAAACGCATACAAGGTCTCTCTCTCTCTCTCTCTCTCTCTCTCTCTCTCTCTCTCTCTCTCTCTCTTCTCTCTCTCTCTGTCACTCTCTCTCTCTCCCCTTCTCCCTTCCTCCATACCCCATCCCTCTTTCTCTTCTTCTCTCCCTCCATACCCCACTGCAATTGTGTCTGCACTTCTATAGAAGTAAGTGAATTTATTTCTTATCTGCAACTTCCTCTTTGATTTTTATCATGTATCCTCTCCTAAAAAAATTGACTGATGGATTTTTGTGTGTATATTGAATAGGAGGAATAGGGTTTGAAATTGAACCACGGGTGTATTACCATGACAAACAAGGAAACCTGTAGCAATATTCTTCTCGAATTTGTTTTTAATGAGCAGAGCAGATGTGGAAAATAGTGTCAACAAAGCAACATGATGAGTCAGAGTACCTGCAATATGTTTTTCAAAAGAAAACAACAAGTAGGAAGAGAAAGAGGGAGAGTAACACAGATGATGTCCTATAGAATGATAGTGGTGGGTATGTGAGAGTTCCCATATTGTTACACAATGCCTGTCACCTAAAGAAATTAAAGTTTGTTTTATGCATGGTAGTGGTAGTATATGATGATCATCACTTGTCAAACAGCTTCAAACGGTACATACCCATGAAAGAAATCAAGTGTGTAATTCCTATAGTCACAATCGAGATCAGTCTTATAACCTTGCAAATTTAATAGCATCATATGTTTTAGAACTTAGGCAGTACTCTTAGGGTTAGGTCAAGCTCTTACACTTGCTTTTTAGTGAAGCCTCATTGTTTGTTCGCTTGGAGTCTCATTGTATGATGTTTTATTCATAACTTTAAATTTAATATATCATTTTATTAGCCCACCATATGACCCCTTAGGTGTCATTAGAAGTCGTATTGTTTCCTAAGAGGTCATATGGTACCCTGTGACCCCTTAAGACCCCTCCTCTTTTCCCTCCCCCCTACTCTCTCCCTCTCCCTCTCTCTCTCTCCCTCTCCCTCCCTCTACCTCCCTCTACCTCTCTCCCTCTCTCTACCTTCCTCTCTCTCTCTCTCTCTCTCTCTCTCTCTCTCTCTCTCTCTCCATCTCCCTTCCCCCATACCCCTTCTTCTCTCCCACCCCCCCTCTTCTCTCTCTCTCTCCCTCCCTCTACCTCTCTCCCTCTCTCTACCTTCTCTCCCCCATCTCTCTCTCTCTCCCTCTCTCTCCGTCTCTCTCTACCTGCAATATGTTTTTTAGAAGAAAACAATAGGTAGGAAGAGAAAGAGGGAGAGTAACATAGATGGTGTCCTATAGAATGATAGTGGTGGGTATGTGAGAGTTACCATGTTGTTACACAATGCCTGTCACCTAAAGAAATTAAATTTTGTTTTATGCATGGCAATGATAGTATATGATGA